>NC_056455.1:19408193-19632388 GCF_018296145.1 Oncorhynchus tshawytscha | reverse complement strand
AGAGACGTTAGTGGCGACATTATGTACAAAATAAGTTGAAAAATAGGTTAAACAAAGCAAATAAATGAACAAAAAAACTATTGGTTGGGGACACGTAAAACCTCTGCCTTCCCTCACATTTTCCATGCGAGAATTGCCAAGAAACTGAAAATCTCGTACAATGCTGTGTACTACTCCCTTCACAGAACAGCACAAACTGGCTCTAAACAGAATAGAAAGAGGAGTGGAGGACCCGGTGCACAACTGAGCAAGAGGACAAGTGTATTAGTGTCTAGTTTGAGAAACAGATGCTTCACAAGTCCTCAACTGGCTACTTCATTAAATAGTACCCAAAAACACCAGTCTCAACGTCAACAGTGAAGAAGCGACTCCAGAATGCTGGCCTTCAAGTCAGAGTTGCAAAGCAAAAGCCATATCTCAGACTGGCCAATAAAAATAAAAATTAAGATGGGCAAAAGAACACAGACACTGGACAGAGGAAGATTGTCCATAACACTTTTTTCCAGACAAATCTAAGTTTGAGGTGTTCGGATCAAAGAACATTCATGAGAAGCAGAAAAAATGTAAAGATGCTGAAGGAGTGCTTGACGCCATCTGTCAAGCATGGTGGAGGCAATGTGATGGTCTGGGGGTGCTTTGGTGGTGGTAAAGTGGGATATTTGTACAGAGTAACAGGGATCTTGAAGAACTCCATACCAACAGGACAATGACAAAGCACAGCTCCAAACTATGCAATAACTATTTAGGGAAGAAGCAGTCAGCTGATATTCTGTCTATATTGGAGCGGCCAACACAGTCACCGGATCTCAGCCCTATGGAGCTGTTGTGGGAGCAGCTTGACCGTATGGTACGTAAGAAGTGCCCATCAAGCCAATCCAACTTGTGGGAGGTGCTTCAGGAAGCATAGGGTGAAATCTCTTCAGATGACCTCAACAAATTGACAACAAGAATGCCAAAGGTCTGCAAGGCTGTAATTGCTGCAAATGGAGGATTCTTTGACGAAAGCAAAGTTGGAAGGACACAATTATTATTTCAATAAAAATGTAAAAAACATTATTTATAAACTTGTCAATGTCTTCATTATATTTCCAATTCTTGATTATATTTCCAATTCATTTTGCAACTCATTTCATGTATGTTTTCATGGAAAACAAGGACATTTCTAAGGGACCCCAAACTTTTGAACAGTAGTATGTATACACACACACAATCTGGTTTCAGCATGGGAATACAAAGTACAGCACTGGATCTGAGCCGACTAGACCCACCTTATTACACCTATATATAATTGGAACACGTGCAAACGACAGTAGGGTTTACCCTCCAACAGCTCAGACTTTAATAAGTCTTACATACACACCGACACTGCCTTATAAGTCAAAACACAGCAGTGAGGGTGAGCCACTGCCCCCTACTGGTAGTACATGTTCAGGTAAGGAAAATGGGATATATGACCAAACGTTCCACAGGTAAAAGACCATGGTCATGTTCGAGAGCATCAAAACAGTGATGTATCATGGGAAAATGTTGGCTGACTGGCCAATATTGAGTAGTTAATTAGGATACAAGGTGATTTGAATTGTAGGTCAGTCTGTCTACAACTGAAGTTTGGAGGTGCGTGGGGTAGTACAGAAAGTAAGGCTGATCTGGATGTATAGTGATGCCTCTGAGGAGAGGTTGGTGGTGGTGAAAAGTTTTGGCGTGGGCCTCCCATCCTGCTGGTTTAGCCCAGATAAGACCCCATTTGTCAGGCTGTGACTGTCCCAGCCGCCCAGGGCTCCACCAGACAGAGCTGGATGAATATATTTGGCCCAGCTGGAAAGAAGGATTTAACTCCACAGACTAAAACCCCAGAAAATCCCTCCCCTAAAGTCTCTACGCAATTGTAATGCATGGTAAACAGGCTGGACCGGAACATAGCCAGAGGAAGGGGGGATAGGAGAGAGCCAGAGGAAGGGGGATAGGAGGAGGAATAGAGAGACAGAGGAAGGGGATAGGAGAGACAGAGGAAGGGGGATAGGAGACAGAGGAATAGGAGAGACAGAGGAATAGGAGAGACAGAGGAATAGGAAAGACAGAGGAATAGGAGAGACAGAGGAAAGGGATAGAGAGACAGAGGAAGGGGGATAGGAGAGACAGAGGAAGGGGGATAGGAGAGACAGAGGAATAGGAGAGACAGAGGAATAGGAGAGACAGAGGAATAGGAGAGACAGAGGAAGGGGGATAGGAGAGACAGAGGAAGGGGGATAGGAGAGACAGAGGAAATAGCAATAAGACAGACATGGAGAAAGAAGAGCATGGCAGAGAATGACAGTCAGAAGGCTCCAGGAGACAATGTTTAAAGTCATTCACGTCAGGCTGATACTTTAGTTCACACCATGTTTCATCAGCACCATCAATGTTTAAAATAGTGTTAATTGACTGAAAGACAAGAAAACTGTTTAAAAACTTTGAAAAAGATTTGCAGTTCCAATTAATGGACAATGGCTATGAACAGCGGGATACTCTGCCTCTCCAATGAAATCTTGCAACACCGGTGCCTAATTACAGCACACCACCACGATGCAATTAAACCAGAAGTGTGGATCAATCAAGCCAGGGTTTAAATGGACATTTAATTGTAATGTTTGATTTTCCATATACTGTTCCTATTAGTAAGTTCATCCTCATGCATTTTAATTCTCAATCACTCCAAAGACCGCAAATTAGGGAGACAAGAAAATCAGAGACCATTTCAGTTGTGTATAGTGTATTATTGAACAGAAGTCTTCTTTAATATATACATGTTTTACAAGACATTATGTGCACATACAGTAGTTAGCTATGATTTAGGAGACTGCATTGTGAAGTAAAAAATATACAAAACTTCATCCAGCAGGTCTTCAAACAGGGGAATGACTGTGTCTATGGGATGTACCCGTAGCAGTATGGGATGTACCCGTAGCAGTATGGGTAGTGAAGCTTCATTCAAATTGGGAGACGCGGGAGCGACAGTCCCAGTTCCCAACATCTCAGAGTTTTTCCCCCACACGGCCGACATGCAATTTATAATGGTGCGATTAACGGTCACAGCACACCAAACACAAAATGATAGCACTTCAGGCGACAAGATTCTCCGGGGGAATCAGGTAGAAAGGCATCCAACGTGCGGTCAGAATGCACCAAACTCAAATTCACATGTATGTGACAGCTTAGTTGTCCTACATCTCCCCTGTATAAATGTACCTTGTCCGTAAGGGGTAGGTGGGCAGGTGTCAGAGGCAGTAGGACTCAACAGGCAACTCTCCAAGAAGCTCATCAAGGTCATCTGCACAACAAAGAGACAGACAAATCCAATCAAACAAACACACAGGGTGGAGCTGCTGATTGGTTTACCAAGAACATACACTCATAAGCATATCCAAGTCCCACCTGCGTCCCAGGACAGGTCCAGTGGTGCAGCAGGCGGGCCCTGGGAACACAAGAGGAGCCAGCACCAGAGTCTGCAGAGACCTGTGGGGCACGAACATCCTCTTCATCATCATTATCATAGAACAACTCCATCTGAGACACAGGGGCTCCTGGGACACTGGAGGACTGATCAGGTGATTCCAACATTGGCTCCTACATTCAACAGTAGAGTTAGACAAACAAATACAAAACATCTGTCAAGACACCAAGATTTACTCATCAATGATTTGTCATTGTTACATCAAACTCCCAACAGCCTAGGATAACAACAAGATATCCTCCAGCCTTGGTAGTGGTGTCTCACCAGGGGAGTGGGAGCAGCTGGCTCTGTGTGGAGGACGGGGTCGAGCCGTCAGGAGGGTAGATCCTCAGGAGGTTGTTGGGTGTCACGTTCAGGTAGTGGTTACGGTGGGACGGAGAGAACACACCCACCTTCATGAAGAGACAACTAATTATGGGTCTACAGCTAACATAGTGTAGAACTTTACACACAATTTGTTTTTGTGATTTTATTGTGAGTGGCTCATCAATCATTTTGAAGAATCCAACAAATGATTTGCAATGAAACACTAGTAAATAGTGAGGTGTGTGGCCTGTGGAAGTCCTACCTGTTTGAGCAGCAGTACCGCCCCCATCTTGAGCTCCCCAGTCTGTCCTCTAGGAGCGCCGGTGCACTGTGCCCTGCATCTCTCCTGCAGTCAGACACACGTATTACTGCGGTGTTCTACCGGTGCAGTCAGAGCAAAACAGCATACCTAGCCACTGTGCTTCTGCATTGCTTGCTCTTTGGGGTTTTAGGCTGGGTTTCTGTATAGCACTCTGTGACAACTGCTGATGTAAAAATGGCTGTATAAAATACACGTGATTGATTCATTCCACATGGAGCACACTGGTCACATTATTCCTGCTAATGATAACAGTGTAGTAATCAGTGCATCCCCTCCAGTGGTAATCTGTTGACAGGTAGCACCATGGGCCACACTTCAGGAGGGAATGCACAGATCACTGAGACTTAATAGTCTGTGGTGATCAGCATGTGTTAATACACGTTCATTTGATGCTGATCCATGATGATAGAATCACTAATAAGCACAACACTAAGGTTAAGTAAATACTTTAATAAATCTGCTCAGCCTCATGCTGGATCTCCTGAGGCCATGATGACCTGCTAGGTTCAAGCAGTACTCAGAGAAAATAGAGAGAACTGCAAGAAAATGAGAGAAAGAGACAGAAAAATGGAAGAAAGAGGGCCCTACGGTCAATGAAACCACCAGCCACAGACTCACTAAAATGGCTGTGTGACCAGTTCTACCTACAAGCACAACCGTACCACCAGTAGGCCTTACCTGTGGGATCCCTGAACACAGCCTTGGCATCAGCGTGTGTGTGGAGGATGCTCTTTAGTACCACAGCCATGTTGGGGACCTTGTTCTTCACCAGCTGTTTCAGGGCCGCCTGACAGAGACAGACAGAGACCTTCGTACTAGAGCACTACAAAACAAGTTCAAACAACTGCCAATCATTAACTTTAATTAATTAAACAGCTCAATTACTCATGCAGAGTTGCCATTAGCAGTGGCACATTAAGACTGTGGAAAAACAACAGAATAACCATTAAGATGATTAATGTGTGATCATGTTTGGGATGATAACTACTAACACCCCAGGCACAGGCCTGTCATTTGTCCTGATTATACTGATAGAGTGCCACCACAGAGACAAGGGCCATTAACATAGAGAAAAAAACAGCCCATCCACTTCTATCAGGGAGGCTGCCCTGGGTGCAGAAAAACATGCTCATGAAGTCAAATTATGCAAACGGTGTTACGCAAGTGTTACATTTTTGCACCAGATGATATGGCATTTAAAGCTTCTAACATTAAATATGCTATGTTAAATGATGCATATTGTTGAAGGGTACATGGCCACGCACAGCCTGAACACTGTTAGCCTTTCAGTCACCTTTTCATGCCATTTACACTACTATAGGCTGTGTAAATTGGATACCGCTAAATGTGCTGGTCACCTTGCGGAGTACCATGGCCACGCTGTAAGAGTGCAGAAAACAGGAGGAGTTCCTTTCGTCCAATCCCATCTCTGCCTTCATCGCTGCCCACGGACCTCCACTGAAATCCTCTTCCTCAGTCTGAGAGCTGGGAACCTGGACAAGTTTTTTTTTACACACACATCACATGTTCATAAAGCAAAATGATATAATAAAGAATGGACAAAAAGGTTAACTAATATCATGACACATGACACATTCTGTAAATGTATAGGCTACACATCAGTGTGATAGTACCTGACTGGGCAGTCGAGCCACGGCCCCATGTGCAGGTGTCTGAGGAATGGCCACCACAATGTCATCCAGGCTCTGCCCATGGAGCTGCTTTAAGGAGAGAGATGGAACCTCGCAGTAGCTTAGTATCACAACCAAGCACATTGCTGACTGCTGAGATTAGTTAGACTACAAATAAACGGACAGAGAGGCAGGTAGGGATAGAAGCAGAAAGAGACACACCTGTTGTGGTAGGATTCCTGCAGGCCCGGGGAAGCGAGGCGGGTATTGGGCCGGATGGTCAGAACCCGGTCTCTGGGGGTCTTGTTGGAGTTGGACACCAGCTGAATCAAGTGGTTAGTGAAGATGGGCGGGTGGAGGGAACGGGGGTGAGACTGGGGAAAGGCATGGGTTCACCAAACCTACTAGAGGGGCTGGGGAGATGGGGTCAAAAAGGCTGCGTCCTGAGCCAGAGGGAGTAGCCCAGGGTCTCTGTACCTGGGAAGGAAGCTCTCTGACTGGCCTGGGGGTCACAGGCCTGGGGAAGGGGCTGGAGGCCATGGTGAGGCCAGATAACACTGGGCTCTGGGGTGGAGCTAGGAGGAAGGTGTAGCACTAGGATCAGGGGGGGAGAGGGGGAAGGGACCAGGGGAATGAGGACCTGTGGAGTATACTACTACTACTGGGAAGACCAGACATTTGGTTAGAGGTACTGAATCCTCTCAGACCCACATTGGGCCCGGTTTGAGCACCACCACAGGCTGTGGGCCGTAGTCTTTTGGCTGGGGATACAGAGTCATCGCTGGGCTTGGTTAGATCTGCAGCTGGAGCAGTTTCTCGGACCTGAGCCCAAGTGCTCATCTGTGGGTCACTTTCATCTAGGTCTGCCAGGTCAATGATCCCAATCATCAAAGTCATCCTGCGGCGGGGGGCCTCTTGTTGTCCTGTTGTGTTTGACTTCATCTGTTGAGCTGGTGAGGAGCTCTGTTGGGTAACTGTACACAGTCCCCTACTCAGTGTAGGAAGGTGGAGAAGGGGAAGAGGAATGAGGGCAATGGTTTAGATGTAGAGAGCTGTCTCAAACCCAAAGCAGGAGACTGTCCTACACTGTTCGGTGTTGAATTATCTGACCCTGGGCCATTCGACAGGCCCCTATGAGCAGAAATTTCGTGGATGGTTGATGTGGAGTTATTCTGGCCATAGGGGCAGCAGGAGTTGATGCTGCAGTTGAACGGAGGAAACAGGACTGTGCTGCAGAGGACACAGTGCAAGCAGACACTGATGGGCAGACCAGTCCATCTCAAGTAGATCCTAACACACACACACACACACACACAAAAACGTTGTATAACTCATATTCAAAGAAAGCCAGAGGTGTTCAGACTAAATAGTTTCACAACAGTACTCTACATTACTTGTGATGTCAATCTGAAATTCAGGGCTATAACCTGTCATAACTATTATATCAGCAGGTGGTAATCACTGACTGTGTAAATCAGTTTGCAGCACCTCATCATCGAAGTCCTCCCCAACGTTAAATAATCCATTCCACTTGCAAGTCTGTCGAAAAGAAAAAGACATCTTCGAACGATAGCATCAACTAAGAAGAGCTAGATGTAAATTACATTTTGCCAACTAGATGGCTGGCTAACACTGTTAATACGTGCCAATAGCTGTTGCTTCTCTCATTTGTAAACTTGTGGCAGCTACCGACCTGAGACAAACTAGCAAACAAATATGACTGATTCTTACCATAGCAGTCATGCGATCTCGTGTCGAATGTCTTTTCTAACTGCCTATTTATATTGGTACATAAGATCAATCGGAAATGTGTAGACGTCATTTAATTCAACCATCAGTACTTGCTGCAGTAAAAATAGTAACGTTCGCGAGATGGGTCGTCACTTGTCGCCACCTGCTGACTATCTCAGTTAATGCAGTTCCCGAATATCAGATTGCGTTCCCTGTCTATTTATAACAGGCACTAAACTTGTATTGGGGCAACAATATCTTGTGAAAGGACATTTGGACGTGTCTGTAAAACACGTCATGAAGTAGTCGAAAGCAAATTACATGATCCACAACAGCAAATGTACTATATTTTGTATAGTAACTTATTTGAGTTCACATGAAAAAATCTGATTTCAGAGTGGTTACTACAAGTTCAAGGTGAGTAGAATTCTATATTCACACAACATTGATACTATGTAAATGCAATCTTCAAAGACCAGAGACAAAATAAATTGTTGTCTCTGTCTCTGTCTTGATTTTCGTTTAGTATTGGCCATAACAGTAGGTTTTTAGTCAGTGTCTAAGTCAAATTTGCTGCACTGATTCATGTTGTGTCCACTGTAAACAACTAAAATTGGAACTGTTTCAAATGTGTTGCTTGAAGACCTCAGTGGGTTGCTTGAGATTCTGCTCCAGCTTTGGGTGTCATGTCCAGGACACATTTGCCTTCAGCTCAGCCGCCTTGCATTCTCTGAAAGTGGATCAGGAGTGGAAGGAGTGGCAGGATAAGCGGCAGGCATTGGCCCACAGGAGGGCCATGAGCCGGCCACCTGTGTCCCGGGCCTCCAGACCCCCTCCCAGACAGCAACGGGGCCTCCAGGAGATCTGGGTCTATGAGGCCCGATGCAGAGACACCACAATCCACAACACATTCATGTGTGGGGACATGAAGGGAGTGCACACTGTGTTAAAGGACCCCTGCATGGTCAACGCACTGATGGAAACAGTACATGAGGAGATGGTGTGGGCTCCAGAGCTGGGTAGGTGTCAAACGCAGAGAATATAAACTCACTTTTACTGCTTCACTGTTGTCTTTTTGTTAGACCTATCTGTGCCTTTCTTATAGATCTTCCAATCATTCCCCAATCACCGCTCACTGACTCTCTTTATTCCATCCTCTAAACATACCTAAGCCTCTCTGGCTTTGAGCATCTGCTAGGTAAATAATGTACATACTCTCTGTCCCTCTGGCAGGGATGTGGACCATGAGCTCCAAGATCAAGCAGACATCTGCATTGCGTCTGGCAGCCAGCAAGGGACACTCAGGCTGTGTGGAGGAGCTGCTGTTTCGAGGGCGGAGGTGGATGCTGACCCTGGTGGCAGCACAGCCCTGCATGATGCCTGTATAGGTGGCCATGACAGCTGTGTCCAGCTGCTGCTAGCCCACGGAGCAGACCCTGACCTGCTGGCAGAAGACGGCAGTGCACCCCTTCACCTCTGCAGCACAGCCCAGACATTTCAGTGAGTGACAGCGCTCTTAGCCATACTGACACTATGCCTGGTGATCATTTCTATTATTTATAGATAGAGGAATGTTTCAAAAGTTATATGGCAGGTGGGTCTGTTGATGTGGGTGCTAATGAATGATAAGATCATAAGGTTGTGTCTCTACTCTCTTCAGGTGTGCTGAGCTGCTGGTGACGGTGGGGCAGAGGTCAATGTGTTGACCAGTGAAACAAAGATAACGCCCCTCCATGTGGTGGCTCGTCGGGGTCTGGAGGAGCATGTGAAGCTCTTTCTGTCCCATGGAGCTGATGTGTCAGCCAGGAACCGTGAGGGGAGACCCCCTGAATGCAGCCTGTGGTGGGCTGAAAGGCCTGCCGAGGTTGGGCGGTACCTCCGCGTGGTCCAGATGCTGCTGGGAGCTGGGGCTGACCACTGCACTGCAGGCAGAAAACACCACACACCTTTACACAACGCCTGTAGTAACTGCAGCCCACGCATTGCAGAAATTGTACTACAACACGGAGCCAAAGCAGACATGCAGAACTGTGCTGGATACACACCCATGGACTGTCTGTTACAGGTGGGGTTAAGGGTGGGCCATATGGGGAGGCAGAGGGAGCTACGGAGAGTTATGTGGTCAAAGTGTAAGATCCATTTGGACATAAGGTTATTTAATTATATTCATCATTTTCATAGTCAGTGAGTGGTAGATAAGACAGACTTCTTCTCCTTCTCCTGTCTGCATGTGGTGGAGGACTATCCAGACCAGCATCCGGAGGCTGTAGCACGCTCCCTCCTAAACCACGGGGCCAAGGCCGGTAAAAGCTTGGTATGTCAGGATGGGCAATTGGAAAAGTGTGTTGGGCCAAGCTGGGTGTAAAAATGCCAGTTGGAGGCTGCATTTGGGTCCATTTAATTCTATTTTATTGGGATGAAATATGTACACCAGCAAAAGCTTGATTTTATTTCATTTGGGGTGCACTATGAAAATGTTTTAAAGTTAATTCCCTGCAATTCTACGTAAACAATATATTTTGGAGGGCATGATAATAATAATAACCTAACCCACAGATTTCCTCCATATAGATGCTGAAGCTCTGCCTCCTCTCCCCTGCCACTCTGGAGGTAATGCTGAACTGCTATGCCGTTGTCCCTTCCTGTGAGGAATGGATGCAGTCTATCCCTCTTGAGATACATGAGGTTTGTCCTTTCCTCTGTTTTCAGCTCTCTCGTTCACTGCCTGAACCATCTAATGTCCTCCTTCCATTTCCCCTCACCATCTCTCTGTCCCCAGACGCACCAGGGTTTCTTTGACTCTGTGAGGCAGATGACGAGCCAGCCCCGCTCCCTGCAGCACCTGTGCGGCTGTGCTCTGCGCCACCACTTAGGAAAAGGTATCGACGCAGCTATCAGTAGATTGGACGTCCCCAGCTCTCTGATGGAGTATCTGCTACTTCGGAATGACGGGGAGATCCGGTGAATAAAGTGAAACACGTGGGACAGAAGCCAAATCAAATCAAATCAAATTTTATTTGTCACATACACATGGTTAGCAGATGTTAATGCGAGTGTTAAGTGGAAATGCTTTGTGCTTCTAGTTCCGACAATGCAGAATAACGAACAAGTAATCTAACTAACAATTCCAAAAAACTACTGTCTTATACACAGTGTAAGGGGATAAAGAATATGTACATAAGGATATATGAATGAGTGATGGTACAGAGCAGCATAGGCAATACAGTAGATGATATGGTACAGTATAAATTGTGTTTTGGCATAGTATTAATTTATTAATAAATCAGTCGATGATATCTATTTTGCCTTTGAAAATGTGATACTATTTTTCTGTTTAACTAATTTATTTATCATTTCCCATGCATTATTAAAGTGGCTGGATTCAGTGTCATTGACAGTGTGTTGGCAGTAGCCACTCAATGTTAGTGGTGGCTGTTTAACAGATTGGCCTTGAGATAGAATGAAATGCACCTGTATCTCAGAAGCGGGGTGAACAGGCAGTGGCTCCAGGGGTTGATGTCCTTGATGATCTTTATGGCCTTCCTGTACATCGGGTGGTGTAGGTGTCCTGGAGGGCAGGTGTTTGCCCCCGGTGATGCGTTGTGCAGACCTCACTACCCTCTGGAGAGCTACGGTTGAGGGCGGTGCAGTTGCCATACCAGCCAAGAGAGAGAATGATTGGCATTTACAATAACTAAAAGAATGGTTGCAATAATTTGTGTTTTCTGTATTCATTTATTAATAAATCAACTTTTATTTTGGCTATGAAAATGTGATACTATTTTTCTGAACTAATTTATGTTTTGTATGGACAACCACCCACTACAGGTACACTATTGCTTTCATCTGTACTCTATGTTCAGCACATGAAGGAGAGAGAATGCGAGGAGAGGAAGCCACTTTTTAGTATTTATATTTATACCACTATTTGTGTCCTTGCTTGTACCCGTTTGCGTGCCAGCTACACAAGAGTTGGACGTCCCAAGGATCCCGGAAAGCACTAACCGACCTACGTGCCGGTGGCGTAACGTCATCTGTGTTTATGTGGCCCTCTACTCCAATTTTATTATCGGGGCTGTGGCTAAATTAGCATGGTAGCATGCCGTCAAACATGATTTGACTACATAGCAGGTAAGCGCACCTCTTATATTCAAATGCGCATATAACAAGTGTGTGCATTTAATAAGAACATCTATAGAAAGCATTTTGGCAATGTAGTGAAAGTTAGCAAACGAAGGTCGTCCTTGTTTATATGACTAGCTAGCTAGCTTACCTAATACCTAGCTAGTAACCTACCAATATGTCTTTTAACGTTAGCATAAACATTGAAAAACCTTTTTCTTCTGTATCTAGCTAGTTCTCCAACGAATGCACAATGTAGTAGTAAACACATTAGTGACGTGTTTTAACTGGGTTGTCATTAGATGGTTTGCTAGCTAACTTTTGTGACAATATTGCCAGGCCATCACTTAAGAAACTATAGACGGTTGCTTTGAAGTAGCACTAATCTCTGTCCCTGACAGTTGTAATACTCTGTCCCTGACAGTTGTAATACAGGGCTCTGTCCCTGGGCTCTGTCCCTGACAGTTGTAATACAGGGCTCTGTCCCTGACAGTTGTAATACAGGGCTCTGTACCTGACAGTTGTAATACCCTGACAGTTGTAATACAGGGCTCTGTCCCTGACAGTTGTAATAATACAGGGCTCTGTCCCTGACAGTTGTAATACAGGGCTCTGTCCCTGACAGTTGTAATACAGGGCTCTGTCCCTGACAGTTGTAATACAGGGCTCTGTCCCTGACAGTTGTAATACAGGGCTCTGTCCCTGACAGTTGTAATACAGGGCTCTGTCCCTGACAGTTGTAATACTCTGTCCCTGACAGTTGTAATACAGGGCTCTGTCCCTGACCGTTGTAATACAGGGCTCTGTCCCTGACCGTTGTAATACAGGGCTCTGTCCCTGACAGTTGTAATACAGGGCTCTGTCCCTGACAGTTGTAATACAGGGCTCTGTCCCTGACAGTTGTAATACAGGGCTCTGTCCCTGACAGTTGTAATACAGGGCTCTGTCCCTGACAGTTGTAATACAGGGCTCTGTCCCTGACAGTTGTAATACAGGGCTCTGTCCCTGACAGTTGTAATACAGGGCTCTGTCCCTGACAGTTGTAATACAGGGCTCTGTCCCTGACAGTTGTAATACAGGGCTCTGTCCCTGACAGTTGTAATACAGGGCTCTGTCCCTGACAGTTGTAATACAGGGCTCTGTCCCTGACAGTTGTAATACAGGGCTCTGTCCCTGACAGTTGTCTGTCCCTGAATAATACAGGGCTCTGTCCCTGACAGTTGTAATACAGGGCTCTGTCCCTCTGACAGTTGTAATACAGGGCTCTGTCCCTGACAGTTGTAATACAGGGCTCTGTAACAGTAATAGGGCTCTGTCCCTGACAGTCACAGTCATACAGGTCTCTACTCATAGGCTTTCTACTCATATGTATCTATGCACTTCTTTCACTTCTCTTTGCTTTTCAACAGACACAAAGGACAGAGATGGCGGTGTGTGCACTGACAATGGACGGGATGGGAGACGAGGTGGCTGCAGTAAGCGGTGTGTTACTCCTGGTCTTGGCCTTGGTCCTGGCTTGGCTCTCCACGCAAGTGGCAGATCGGGAGACCACATCCTGAGCACCATCCTTACAGTCGGTGCCCACGCCTCTCTAATCGGGCTGGGGGGCCATGAGAGTTACAGTGGAGGGCCACCCAGTGCAGACACCCCAGAGCAGCAAACACCTCCACCCTCCCAGGAGAACAAGCCAGAGGAGGGGGAGCCTGGGTCTGAGAGGGAAGATGGGGAGATAACAGGAGAGGGGACTGCAGGGGCTGGAGTTGACCTGCTGTTGAATATCCAGGGGAAGAAACCTCAGACATACCAGCCTGATGATGATGAAGATGATGAGGAAGAGGATGACTATGAGGAAGAAGATAAAGTTCAGAAGCTGAGCCCAGTGGTCTCCTGCACCAGCATCACGGTTCGTTTGAAGTTCCTGAATGACACAGAAGAGGTGGCAGTCCTGAGTCCCCAGGATACAGTGGGTCTACTGAAGAGGTTAGTATGATATGGCAGCTCTCATTATACATGTTCTGTGTTTAACCTTCTTTTTTGATTTATTGAACATGCATATCTCTCCCATACAGTCTTACAGAGACATTTCTTTCTCCCCTCTAGTAAGCACTTCTCAGGGCGGGAGCGTCAGATCAAGTTGATCTACCAGGGCCAGCTGCTTCAGGATCCCAAACGGACTCTGCTCTCCCTCAACATCTCTCACAACAGTGTGATCCACTGCCACGTGTCCCAGGTGCTGCGGGAGGCCAGCCCAGAGGAGGCAGCTCGCTCTGGGGCTAGTGCGGGAATCAGGGCTGCAGGCCTGGCTCTAAGCACCAGCAGCCTGGTGGTGCCTGTGTTTGTGGTGATGTTAGCCGTGGTCTGGTACTTCCGCATCAACTACCGTCAATTCTTCACCGCCCCTGCTACCATCTCCCTGGTGGGAGTCACTGTGTTCTTCAGCTTCCTCATCTTTGGAATGCACAGCCGGTGAGCAGGAGAGGAGGCAGAATGGAAGGGCACTCATCTGGGCAGGAGAATGAGAGGGAAAACAACTGTGTCAGGAGGATGAATGGAGTCAGGGGGCCTCTCTGCCTTAGACACCATAGAGCTCAACTGGAATCTTAAGAGTGGGTGTGCCTCTGTTTGTGCATGCACCAGCAAATAGCATAATATGAGATTGATTGTATGTGCAGAGATTTAAGTTATCTGGAATGTGTGTTTGTTAGTATGAAGCAGAGATAATACTGAGTGGTAATTTTGTTTCTCAGAAAAACATTGAGTGGGTCCAGCTCCTGTTGGTCCTTTATAGGGCAGAACCATCAGCATCACAGCCAGGACCACAGGCTGCTTGGTCCACTGTGTCAGCAACATCTTCTGGTCAGTTTGGCTTCACATAGCCTGTTCTGTGTTAGGTTGCTCTCAGTAATTAGGGTCTCTATTCAATCAGATCCGCTTTAGCCCACATCAGTATAGAAATTGTGTGGGAGGTGGAACTGTGTTAGTGCTGTCAATCCACTGAGGTATAAGAACTGGAGACTGCGCCCAATATGTCCGCCTTTTGTTTTCAAGGTTATCTACTCATGTTCGCATAGGCCAATTCATGTCTGTCTATATCCGGGTTGAATCCAGTTTATACAGACCAACATCGCATGCACACTAGCACTCAGTGCGCACAGGGTGCAGCGCAGACATCATCCAAAAACATGGCAGACTGATGAATATAAAATGTTGGCATTAGCTACAAATATTTGAATAATTAAATGGATGATTTGTGCACAAAGGTGATGACCTAAGTGTCTTATTATGAATTTTGAAATCTGACTTATCTATGTGGCCGTGTATGGAAATTGTCCTTCTGGGCTGAGTGTCAGTTAAACTGCAAAACTGTAGCAGTCGAAACCGTGCTTTGCTTTAAGTAAATACCACGGAGCCTTGTTTACAAGTTCGAACAATGGAATGTGAGATGTAATCTACACCTCGATGAGGCTGATTAGACATCTTTATTTGAATTATTTTCAATTTGAGCGTAATTTCTATCTAGCCTACACGTTCTCATTCTGAACTTCTAATGCAAGTAGGACAGGTGTGGCTTCGTGATAATGATAAAGAGCAGCCACTCACCTATTTGACAGCTCCAACGCAGGTGCACCGCCAGAAATCAGCTCTGCGCGTTTCAGCTATCGCCGGTTAACACTTGATCTGATTGAATCTAGACCTAGGATAATGCATCTCTTCACATCATGGCCACATAATCTTTTCATTATATACATGTTAACGTTCCAGAAATGTTTTCTTTTTGTAGTACGTGTTTGAACGAGCAATTCATTTCCTCATTTGCAACGGAAACAAAATGAAGATTATACAACTAAAGACTTGACTTTAGAGCAACTTCGAAACCACTCGCTATGTATGGAGTGGTGGTTATATTTCTACTTTCTTTCCAGTTCTTTGGAAATGAGCTTTCACCTTAGTTATTGTGGACTGTAACGACTGCCTTATTGCAAGGCAAAACAGTTTAAGGATTTGTGTTGCTTGAATTTCTCTACGCTAATATCTTTAGTTATTTTAAACCATATAAGTTAATGCATGAAAATAGGTTTAGAAAATACTAAATGTGTATTTACTGTACATAGAATGAATGGGATGAAACCACATCGGAGACATCAGGATTTCTGTTGGGGAATTTAACAGATGAGGGAAAATCTCTTTATCCCTTAAGTTTGATTGTTTTCCTCTGGCTTCAGATTTAAAGACATTCAAACCAATCAGTCCCTGTGTAAAGAGGGAGTATGTCTGATATTGGACAAAATGACAGAACGCAAGAAATCTGAATGACACTTTATTTTACTCAGACAAAGAAACCTCTGTACACTTGGGAAACTGAGATAAAGAAAACCTAGCTGTGCGTCACAATATACAATTGACATATTTGCACATGCACACACACGTGCATGAAAAAAGTTGTGAAGACACTTTCTATTGCGTCATTTGTCCACACTCATATTGTTCAGAGACACACTGATACACACAAATAAACAGTTACACAGCATTAGTAATACAGGACATTCTTTACCCTGTCAGCAAAGAGGGACAAATTAAATGAGCCATACCCAAAATAGGTGTTTTTTCACTTGAAGGTTGATTCTTTTCGTGCACATTAAAGTGATGTCATACTTACTGGCTGAATGTTCTAAATGAAAGCTCAGGGTATATAAGATTCTTCCTAGCAAGTATAGTCTGGTGGACCCTCAAACAGGAATGAATAACATATCAAACTCTTTAGCTAGAGTAAAACTGAAAATGGCAAGAATAACAGTCTGAAATATCCCATGCAACAGCCATGGCACTTCTGTTGCAGGCGGCGGATTTGAATTCCTACAAGCACATAGACACTGCACATAAGCAGAGACAGACTTTGAAAGCAAGTCAAGTGATGCAGATTGACCTAGAGTATTATTGAAGAAAAAAAAGCAGGTTGACTCCACTATACTTTAGCATTATTCAACAGGAAGCAATGTGAGATCTACAACTTGTATAGAGTGATATTGTGATTTGCAGCAGAAGCAGGTTAGAGCAACTTCAGACTGAGTATGAAACAGTAAAGATAGACAGGGAAGAAGCACTAATTAGCATGAAGCTGTGTATGGTAGAGAGGTTACCGTGTATGTATACAGTATCCAATTAAATCATGATTCTTTTACATAGGTCATCATACCAAATGTATCGGTATATAAAAACACGTCAACATCTGCATTTACAATTTACTGAGTGCAGACATTAAATACACATCCTCACTTGACACAGTCAATGTAAACCAAAAAAGTTAAATATACAAAATAACACATATACTGACTCTACCACAATGGCACATTCAGAGATGCATAGTAATCTGAAAACAAATTAAATCACGCACACAACACGGAAAACAGTCAACTTTACACAACAAACATTCATACACACACACACCACTGTGCAATACAATGCTAGTACGGATAAAGCGACCATCAAGTACCCCAATACTGGTGAAACAACAAGATGGCACTGACATCCTCCACCACAATAACAACACTGTAGTCGTAAGGTGATGCAATTAGTCCACAAGTCCCCTCCTAAACAGAGACAGAGTCAAAAAGAAAGCAATGTTTTGTTTTCAGGAGAAAACAGATCAGAGTGCAAAAAAGCGGAGTGTGATTGGTCCATGTCTGAAGCCTAAATCACTGATTAACAAAAACATAATTAAAGTGAACAATCCATGTTTCTTTATAACTGGAATTGCAAAATATTGTCTTCAACAACAAACAAATAAGAATGGTGTTCAAATGAAGGGGTGCTGTGTCCAGTTATGAAAAAAGAGAAGTTACAACCCCTGGGCTAATCAGAGCTGATATTAATGTGTGAGTGGATGTGAGTTAATGGGTTATCATCTTTGCCTCTGAGAGGGGGTTACCTCATCTTTGACAGGCTCTGAGAGTGGGGTTGGTTCAGGTTGTCAGGGTATTGGGACTACCCTAGTTTAGGTTGTCATAGATACTGGGGGCAGAGGGAACAGGAAGCTTGGGCTTCTTCTTTCTGTTGGATTGGCCTACTAGACTACTCTGGGAGCTACTGCCCCTCCACTCCCACTGCCGCCCCCTCCTCCTCCTGTGCTGTTTAGGCCAAGAGACGTCGTCTTCTTCTTCTTGGGCTTCTTAGAATCTGAGTTGTTGGTGCCTGGTAGAGAGATCGAGAGCAGGGGATGAGATGACTTCCACTGTATGAATGTACAGAATGTGGACCTGAATCGGTTCTCTTACTGGCTTTGGAGGAGGCTGAATCGGAGGGGGAGATGTCTGAGGATCCGTCCCACTGTAGGCGACTCATGAGAACCTGTCCGTCTGAGGCGTCGTAGCAGTCACTCTCCACCATCGTGTCTGCATCGGGCAGAGATGACCTGACAGAGACAACAGCCGCTCAGATCAGACCAGCCACAGACAGCAGCAGGACACATGGTGGAGCCATTCAACCTGCCATACAGCACACCTACTGTAGTACACATCCAGGCCATACAGTTGGCCCCATGAGTGCTCATACAGTAGCTAACTAACATAGTCCACCCTCAATGATAAGGCCTGTCCATCTAACTGGCACAAAACATCCACAATAAATACATAGTCATTCAATACAACTCCTCAAGCAAACACCTGTACATTTAGGGACACCACAGGCACCAGTCAAGATCGAATATATCAGTTCTAGGAATAAACCAGTCAGAACCAATGGAGGCCTGAGGGGCAGGGGAGGGGCACACTCACGCGGACGGCCCCAGGAGGAACACCCTGACGGCCCTCCTCTGTTCGTCCGTGTGCTGGGGGCACCGCTGGGACCTGGCAGGGACACAACGTGGCATTACAAACACCTGAGAAACACCTGCCCACAATGCACAGTGGCCCCGCCTACCCAGGGCCACGGCAGAGACAAGAGTGGGAGAGAGACAGAAACAGACACTGCCAGTGATCAATCAGATGATGGGTCAGGTGTCATGAGAGTTTGGAGGTTAGAGATTAACGTTTGCTCACTGACAGTGTCCAGTTAGTCTCTCACCACGTACGGCAGGCAGTGTCCAATCAGGGTCTTACATAATCCAATTGGAAAATATCTGTCCAATCAAATATGAATTGTTTCACTAATTTTACACGATTTGGTATTATACTGAACAAAAATATAAACGCAACATGCAACAACTTCAACGGTTTTACCAAGTTACAGTTCATAGAAGGAAATCAGGCCCTAATCTATGGATTTCACATGACTGGGCAGGGGGCAGCCATGGGTGGCATACTGTAGGTCCACCCACTGGGGAGCCAGAATGAGTTTTATCCCCACAAAAGGGCTTTATTACAGACAAATACTTTTCACTAGCCCCCCCCTCCTCAAATTACCCCGCAGGTGAAGAAGCCGATGTGGAGGTCCTGGGCTGACGTGGTTACACGTGGTCTACGGTTGTGAAGCCGGTTGGATGTACTGCCAAATTCTCTAAAATACATTGGGAGGTAGCTTATTGTAGAGAAGTAAACATTAAATTCTCTGGCAATTGCACGCTCCCTCAAAACTAGAGACATCTGTGGAATTGTGTTGTGTGACTAATATTTATTGTCCACAGCACAAGGTGCACCTGTGTAATGATCATGATGTTTAATCAGCTTCTTGATATGCCGCACCTGTCAGGTGGATGGAATATCTTGGCAAAGGAGAAATGCCCACTAACAGGGACACATTAATACACACAATTTTTTGTGCGTATGGAACGTGTGTATTTGTGCGTCTTTTATTTCAGCTCATGAAAATGGGGCCAACACTTTAGATGTTTAGTTTATATTTTTGTTCAGTATACATTTTTTAAAAGAAGAAAATTAGTCAATAACTGACCCAATCATCTAATAAATACTATATGTTATAAAGGAAATGGAAAATAATTGAGAATCATATAGAGTTGCCACTTGTGTTCCCCAAAAATCAGTCCCAACTACACATGATCACAACACACCAATGAAACTGATCATGTTAAAGGTCTCACAGAAACAACATGCAGAACAGTAACCATGAGTGTCTGTTGGCAGCCTCCATAATGGAGTTGGGCCACAGGTTTACCACTTGTCCAGAACACACGTCATTCAAGTCACGGAAGACCTTCCTGACTAGCTAGTTTAACAAACACCTCTGAGAACCTGGTAAGATCCATACTAAGGGGCAGGCTGAGGGATGGACACAGGACGTACTGACATTGACATCAAACTTCCAGGAAGATGTCTGTCTGAACCAGTACAACCCTGAATGGCTCATCATGATCATAATCAGCAACTTTGACTCAAGCTAACATCTAGTGCCAGCGCTTGAGAAACAAAAAGTATTAATGAGTTTGTGTGATAAAGGTGTGTGTGTGCACTCCGTGTAGCTGATAGGACATTAGGTGGAAATGACAAGACTATTAGAGGTGCATGTGCTGTGTTTGCGTGCAGAGTAATCCCTACCTGGTGCACATCTTCTTGGTGTGCTCTGAGATCACTCCACATTGCTGCAGACAGGGGGCAGTGTAGTTAGAGACAAGCCAGTCATACACACTGCTGATAAATGTCTTGAGATTTTAGATATGATCCAATACAGTTAGACTTGTGGATGGATGGTAGAATGGATAAATTAAAAATGACTCACTGTTGTCAACAGAGACCTCAGTTCGTCAGGGCCTAAAGTTTCGTAATTGATGCCAGTGTTATAGTTGTACTGCAGTGAGGGAGAGAAAACGATAACAGACATCAACACACTAATAGAAATGTAGGTGTGAACCATCAGAAAAATGGATTCTGGTTACCTTGTATGGATCTGCATTGACACTATTACTAAGCTCCCTGAAAAAGAGAACAGCATATGATCTATCAGTCTACTTGCCAGACTCCCAAAGACACAGATGATGCACACAACCACCACCAACTATGAAATAAAGCAGTGATTACATTTAGTGCAATATCCACAATATTACATGTCACATTGATTCCTATGTCTGACAAAACATATGTAAAATGTACAGTTTATGATGGGATGAAGCAAAGGTCTCACTAGCTATTGACCAGTGAGGTAAGAGAACATAATTGATTATTATGTATGTGCTGCAATAGCATATTTATGCATAAGCATAAGGCAAAATATATTTTAATGGTTTAATCAATCTGTGATTGAAATTGAGCAGCACTTTAAGGGCCAAAACCACAAATGACAGGTCGATCAAACTGCTGTGGATTGAGTTCAGGTAATTTATTACATAGGAACATCCTTGACGCTCCATAGAAGATAGCAGCACCGTTTAATTTCAGCTCCATTTAAAGAAACAGGGACAATCAGGAAATTAAGAATCAATGAAGACATGATACAAAACGACAAAAACAAATGCAAACAAAAGCATGAATATGTCAAGTAGATAATGGATAGGATAATGCACAAAGAGGACTTGTTGAGTCACCTGAGAAACTAAGAGATAAACAGCTGGTCTGCTTTAGAGACATGACTGTAGTCTATCATTACTGGGACCAGACTATCATCTGACATGATTTTTTTCACTCAAGTGTTGAACGAGTTAAACAATATATAACACAATACAGAAAATAAATTGATATATTACATACAAAGAACTGAAAACTGGAGGCTGAACTGTGATTTATTGCACACAATTGTCAGCTTCCTGTAAGTCATTCTCAGCTCATTAACTTTGCACCATGATCCATGTCAAATTAAAATCATCAAGCAAACAGGAGACTGTGGAGCATGAAGAGTCGGCCTTTGCCTTATATCTTAATTGCTTATCCTCATCTTCAATGCTGCTTCTGATCCTTTTCACACTGTACTTGTATTCTGCCAACATTGTGATCCAACATTGTGATCCTTTTCATTCTGTACTACGTCTGCATTCTGCCAACATTGTGATCCTTTTCATACTGCACTACGTCTGCATTCTGCCAACATTGTGATCCTTTTCATACTGCACTGCGTCTGTATTCTGCCAACATTGTGATCCTTTTCATACTGTACACGTCTGTATTCTGCCAACATTGCTGATCCTTTTCATACTGCACATTCTGCCAACATTCTGATCCTTTTCATTCTGCCAAACATTGCGATCCTTTTCATACACTACTGTATTCTGCCAACATTGTGATCCTTTTCATACTGTCTGCATTCTGCCAACATTGTGATCCTTTTCATACTGCACTGTCTGTATTCTACCAACATTGTATCCTTTTCTACTGCCATTCTGCCACATTCTGATCCTTTTCATACTGTACTGCGTCTGCATTCTGCCAACATTGCTGATCCTTTTCATACTGTACTACGTCTGTATTCTGCCAACATTCTGATCCTTTTCATACTGTACTACGTCTGTATTCTGCCAACATTGTGCATTTGACCTGGATTTAAGCAGCAGACTCCTTCAATGGCCATCTATCGTGAAGAATCCAGAAGGCCACATTAACATTCTCAATAGAAGATTTTGAGACACCCTGGGTCTCTGCTTTTTAAGGTTCAAACTCCAGACAGATATACTGTCCCTAAAACGGCAGGGTTCTTTCCCAGATTCTTCTTTGACCTTTGACCTACATTGAAGTGGGGGAGGGCATTATAGAGCTGGCCTGGCAGTAATCAGCCCCTTCTGATCACTGAGGAAATGCATCATCTCTCAACAGCACGCATGGAGCTTCCTGATCTGCAACAAAGCTTTGGCCCCAGCAATGCTGAAACGAGCAGAGTGTAAAACATCCCCAACCATTCAACCAACTACTCTAAAACTTTCACGCACACAAACACACACAAAGTAGGGCCATAAATTGGGTGTATTCAGGAGTGGGCTCTATGTTCGACTACACACTTCCATTTCAAGGCTACAGTGAGTCTGGACTCTAGAACATTCCCACAATCCCGACAAACAAAATACCATGAGACCACACATATAATATTCTGTATATCAGAATGCATTATATTTAACATGAATGTCAGTAAAATGAATGCTGATTGAGAAATAAGATATTGACAAATGACATTTTAAAAATGACATTAAATAAAAAGGGGCAATATGCAGTTGCTACATCCATTTTAGGATTTATAAATTAATGATATGTACCCATTGATTCTTGAAGAATATAACTTAAACTGTTATACCCCATCAGAACTTGTTGTACTCCAATGTTTGTTAACAAAACACTATACAGCCTCAAAACTATAACTTTGATATCACAATGGTCAGTCCTTGTATCCATAGCTCTTTCTATTAATTTAAGTGGTAAAACATTTCTAGCACAAGCTCTCAGCTTTTTACAGAATAAGGGGCGGCGACGATGCCTTGTTATTGTTTTAACTGCTGATTGCCACTAAGATTAAAAAAGAAAAATGCCATTCTAATCATGTGTTGCAATTGGAAAATATTTACATTCCAGATGGGAAATGTAAATGACACACAGCTTATAGTTTGTCACTTAACCTGCATCTTACATGGGTTCTAAGAGGTAACGTTATACTCACCATTTTTATGCTTTACAGATTTTGATCTTCTGGGTGAATTTGGATTCTAAGGAAATAATACACAAAGAGAACTGTCAATTTAGATTCACACTGATCTAGATGAAAATATCACAAACAACTAGTGAAGCATGCAACAGGAAAAGTGAAGCACACACCCCTTGATCCAATTGAATTTGTAAAAAAAAAAAAATGTTCATCCTTGCCATGCTTGTAAGCAGAAAGTAGGGCTGTGACAATACCAGTATGGCAAAAAAAAATCCATGGGAAAAATTCACACAAAGCAGAGCAAACTATTTGGTCCTTTAAAAAGCTGCCGTTAGTAAAATTTGCACTATAGCTTGTAAAATAAATAAATGTGACTGGATAACAACTTAGTGATGTTTGTTTCCAACATTGGGGCTGTTTTCCTAAACAAGTTTCATTGCCACGATACTAACGAGTAACGTGATACTGGTATCATCCCGGCCCTAGCAGAAAGGGAGGGATACCAGAAATCCTAAGGTTATTTTTAAAAATCTATTGGCCCCCTTGCAATTACATGTGGACAAAAACACAACATACAAAACATGAATAAATATCTCACAGCAATGAAACTTACCAAAGGTATATGTTGTTTCAAAGAATGTAAAAATACCTTATCTGACTTTCTCTTCTTAGCTGTAGAGGGAAAATAGAGGGGTGTAAGACAAGCATAGATGTGCTTGTTCAGCTAAAGTCACAAAAAAAACATTCAGACAGGGATTCACACTTGTTTTATTCTCACCTTTTTTTTCAGAGCCATACGACCAGTCATTGTCATTGACGTCATCATTGTCTTCCTGATCACTCTCTGATTTGTTGTTCATGTTGTTACTGCTTGCTATTCTGTAGACCAATATCAAGAAAATTATCAGAATTGCCCATTCACTTGAGGAATGTATTGGTTTGTTTTCTGTGTTACATTGTAGTGTAGTGTCCACTGTCCAGTACCCCTTGCTGACCTGCGGTTGGCGATGCGGCTGCTGTTGCGCCCCATGCCCAAGCATTTCTCCAGATGAGGGGCAAAGCGGGACGCAGCAATGCTCCGGTTGCAGTTGGGACACACACACTCCTTGTTTTTCCACTGATTGTACACTTGCCCAAAAATGTCCACTCCTGGTTGGTCAACGATTTCTATGGAGCAAGGCGAGAACATACATGAAAGATAAACTAACAAATTAAAAGCAGAGAATTAACCAGATAACCAGACCCAGGAGAAAGCACTCGGGTCCTAACCGAAGTCCTTCATGCTTTCTTGGTCCGTGTCATCCAGGAAGAAGTAGCCCTGTTTGACAGCACGATGCACCTCGAAACACAGGCCCAAACAGGCGTCCTCCACCAGGTCCGAGTAGATGTCCTGAGCCAAGGCCTGGGCAGGACAGCAAAAAATAAAGCAGAGTCACAAAGGAAAGGAAACTACATGAGCAACTTCCTGTTTTAAAGCAGGATAACTACCACCAAACATGATAGGATGGTGAAGTGTAGTCCACTACTCACCTCTAGCTTGGTGTTGTCCAGGCCCGACAGAGACATATCCTCCATTTTCATTTGCAAAAGTTTAAGGGCGAATCACTGCCTTCTACATGGCAAAGCTATGGGGGACAACAGAGCTGAAAACAGGAAATACACACATTTAGTGATTTAAAATAACTCAGTCATTCAAACAAAAAAATAAGTGATGAGAAGAGATTATCCATTTGTTGGACAAAACACAACAGAAGTCCCAGAGTGAGACTGAATCAACACTTACAAAGGAGCACCGATACTCAGTTGAGACCGCTTCTTCGCTAATAGTTGGCAGAGGTGACTGCCTGATATTGTTTTGGTTAGCTGTTGAAACAAATAAACAAATACATTTCACTGAATTAGTAAATGTGGTGTTGCGGCTACACAAGACAGAACCAGAACAAAAACGAAAGTAAAACCAGAACAGTTGTATTGTCTAGAGACTAGAGTGAGCATTAAGACACGGCTACTACGTGTTAGCTTGCGCTAACGTTCGATATTAGCTAGGATAGAACGCAGTAACAACTGATAGACAGCTAACTAGCTATCTAGTTAGCAAAACAAATATTTTCCTAATCTGCTACCGATATCAAAAACATTGCTAGCTAACAAATCAGCTCATTGCACATAATCTTACGAATACGGCTACGTAAAATTATTTCAATGATTTCTTTACAGAGAATATCATACTGGTCAGCTTGCACTCACCATCAACGTCCAATCGATGATTGAACCGTTACAGTTTAGCTGGACATTGACAATATATTATTTTGCTACATTGTATCTAGCTAGGATGATACATGTTGTAGCTATTAGCTAGTGATTTAAATGTGATCCCACAGAGCAGTCAAAGGGAAATAAGAAAATGTAAAAAAAGAGGCTGCCATTTTCCTTCCTAACAGACCTCGCTAAACGATCACCGAGGTTCTCCGTGCCGTTTTACTTGGCCTAAAGTAGGGGGAAATGGCAGAGAAAGGAAATTAACTTCTAATCAACTCAAATGACTGTACTTAAGTGCATACATTTAATTTATAATTGGATATGCAATAATTAAATAGAAAAAAAACCTCGGCTGTCTGGATCCGCCCCCTCTCGCGAGTGCCCTTTTATGTTATTGACGGAAAGGGAAGAGGTGAAATAATCACGGTTATCGTTTATCGATTAGTTCTCATGAAACAACCAAATCACATATTAGGGTACAGCTAGTTGTAAGTATCTGACGAAATTCTAATTTTTCCATTTATTTAGGACACTATTGTTTGGTCGGCATTTCGAACATATTATTTGAGGTGGTCCATTATCAGTAGGCAATTGTCTTCAACATCCATTTTACAATCATTTGTAAAAAATAATGAATGCAATATGTATACTTTATTAAAGACCAAGTTTATTTGCCAAATGCTTAAATAGCAGGGACATAACACCCTCCACTATAGAAAACATCAAAAATGTGTCAAATGATCAGCAGTACAAATCTGTAAAGCCATTCTCATTTAGTCATTTATACAAAGAAACCAACATGGGGAGAGATAATAACTCAAACGGACAAACACAATCAAAAACGTTTCCCCTGCAAGCAATGGACTCACACCTCCGACGGAGCCACTGACAAGACTTGGCCAAATAAATCAAACTACAAATCAAAGTAATTCCACACAATACAAAAAAAGCAATATTTACAAATACCATACAACATGTCTGTCGTATCCCCATTGGAAACACCTTTCCCCAAATCCCTTTCCAAATCCAGTATCCCACCCTCCATAACATTTCCCACATTCCCTTCACCAAATCATATATAGCCCACCATGCTGGTGTTATTCAGTCAACAATTATGAGATTTAGAAATGGACTAACTCAGTCCCATTTAAAATTGGGGCCATTGTTAACCAATTGTACTGCCCTGGAAACAAGCTAAACTTATGACATAACCAGTCCAGTGGGTCGTCTAACGCATCTGTCCTTGTGCTGGTAACCAACAGGACCACACATGACTCAGCTTCAATCATTTTGAGAAAAGGGCATTTTAAAAAATCTACATCAAGGTGTTTGTGTGGTAATGGGATGAGAAGTGCCTCCTATACCATGCAGGCACATACATCCTTCACAGATTGCAGTCGGTTCTGTACCCTTCTCCCCTAAGTGCAAACTCGTTCACTGCCCCCTCAAGGATTTAAAAGCATGTGACTGGTCTAAGAAACATTTTTAGGAACACAGTCTAGCCCATTCTCTCACCAAGCAAATGTTTTTTAATCCTTGGGCAGTGGAGAAGTACACACATGGAGAAGGGTAGATAATTGAAGCCACAGTCAACACAGGATGCAGACAGCACACACCAATGCAGTCGCTCTCACACAAACACATGAAGGGGCTGAACAGTTGACTGTTGACCACAGTAAGCATGGGACAGGCTTACATTAAGTGCAAAGATTTTTTGGGATACTTCGACTAAAAGAATATCAGGGTTGGGGTCAATTGTATTTTATTTAAAATAACTAAATGGATCCATTTCAATCTATCCCTGATTTCAAATGGAACTGACCACAGCCCTCGACATTATTACAACAAATTCATTAAATCAGCTTTAGATCAAATAGAAGTGTAAAACAGTGGTTCAAGGAAGAAATCAAAACCAATATTAAATTGTACAACATAGTCTGTTTGTTATCTGCAGTCCGGGCAAAAATAACTACTCTGTAAGAGTGGCAAGCAAAAACTCTTAATCGATAAACGATATATTCCTTTGATACCACTAAGAAACATTCATTATTTATTCTGTTCAACAGGCTAGTGGATGAACAAATCTAAACTGAAAAATCAACATGAGAACCAACATGAGTCAAACAGAATTGTCTTGGACTTGCTCCACAAAGACCCTTGAAATTGTCCCCCAAAAAAGCTTGGACGCATTTCTATGTAGCATAAATAAATAGACTGTCAGTCACCTTTGAACTTGACCACCTGTCAAAGACAGGCTAAAGCCATTTTTCTAAATGCATCCAAATCTAACTAAAACTGTGGATGAATACATCTCCTCTAAATTTCCAGCAACAACAAGAGACATTCATAATGGCTTAATTTTTCCTGAAGATACCACCTCGTTAAGAACCTAATAATTAAAACATACACATTGAGAGCAGGAAGAAAGTTGAGAGGCGCTGAAGAACAAAAGACTAAAGGAAACATTCTCAAGAGTGCAATTATTTGGTCCCCTGCACCCCCCACCCCAAAATAATCCCACAGACAAATAGGTTCTTTGGCTCTCGGAGGCCTGTTCACAACTCCCCGCTCCCCCCTTCACAACCGTGGTCTCTTGCATCTGACAGACACTGACAAAACAGGGTGGGGCCAAAATCAAGTCACACCAAAAAAAGCTAATAGAAACCTATTAGTCACAGAATATAGAAAGGAAGCCAAATGTCCCCACCTGAACCCAGCGCTGTGTGGGCTGAGCAGGGGAGCAGGTCAAGGCAGGGTTGGAGGAATAACAGATGAAGGACATGTGGTGGTGTTAGGGTCTTCACCCTCCTTGTACAGAACAGCAATGAAGAAACACAGAAGAGAGAAAGCGAGTGAGAAATGGACATGGTGGGGCAGGGGCTCCCTCTGGTGGTGGGTTGTGAGGAGAGCAGGGCCAGCATAGTAGCAGCGCTCCCTGAACTCTTGGCTCAGCGCTGCTCAGTCTCTCTTGGGTCACCATAGACCAGTTTCAGTCTGAATCAGAGTCCGATGTCTCCACTGAGCTCGAATCACTGCTGCTACTCCCCTCCGACTTGTTCTCTTTATCATCCGCCTCATCATCATCATCATCATCGTTGTCTTCCTCATTCTGCAAGAAGAGGTGTCGCACAACAAGAACATTAGCCTCATGTCATGTCAGTCAAGGGCACCATTATAATTTGCAACAGCAGTGATGAATTTCACACAAGTCTGAAAACTAACATCATCATCTTCCTCCTCACTGTCCTCGGCACTGGACGAATCGTTATCTGATGAGGCAGCCTCCTTCTCTAACTCCTCGTCATCATCATCCTCATCCTCTGTGTCCTGGGGGAAGATTGATTGTCAGAGATGAATGATGTTTTGACTTAGAGCAGAGTAGTAAAAGTAGAGTGGTAATGATAAATTGAACAGAGCTGGGACTTACAGACTTCTTGGTTACCTTGGCCTTAACTTTGGCTGCAGTGCCTCCTGGTTTCACTGGGGTTTTTCTTTTCTGAGGAAGACAATAGGAGATTAAGATTAACACTCAGTTTGTTTACATGTTAATTTGCCAGCAACTACAGGGAGAGTTTGTGGTAACACTCATTCTAAGGCATAATAGAATAGCACGGATGACTTACTTGTGAGTTGTACTCCTTGTACACATTTCTTTCTTGTGAGGACAAGCTCTGTGAAAGCAGGGACATTTAAATTTGTCAGGTCATTACAGGCACACAATTTCTAGGATGTTCAATGCACTTAGTGTCTGCAACAAATCAAAGATGGCGTACCGCCAGCCACCGCTCCAGCTCTACTTTGTACAGCTTCTGTTTCTCCTCAGCTATCTTTTTGTAGCGGTCCTTCTCCTTCTGGGGCTGCCTCTGCCAGCGGCCCCCGATCTCCCCCATGCGCTCCTTCATAGGGAGGTGGTTCAGCTCTCCGTTGGACAGCATCTCCTGAGAGAACTTCTGGTAGCCATTCCTGAAAGGTACGTTTACAAATCCTAGATGAATATAGTTATAGAAGAACACAGTAAAGTAAGTTTATCAAAAACACAGACAGAAGCACTCCATCAGAAATACACTCACGATGGGGGTTTCTTGGGTTCACCGTCAAATTTCATCTTCTTCCCTGAGGCAATGATTGTTGCAGGAGAGCGCATCTCACTCAGCTCCCTCTGTCAGCAAAAAGAGTGCCAGTAAGTCTCAATGGACACTTACATTTCTGGGGCCTCTGCCTTTGACACATTGGATTCCACTTACCTCGTATCGTTTCTGGTCCTCAGCTGCCTTCTTGATCCACATGATCTTCTCCTTCTTCTCCATGGTGTTCCAAGTGGCTTCCATGGCTTTCTGGGCTTTTGGCCGGTCGTTCTGTAAAGCACAGGAGGAATGAGGTAGATAGTCAGGACAAGGGGAGAAGCAGTTGACATGCTTTAAAAGGCAGTCCTGATCCAAGGCCATAGTTGTGTCACACACCTTGAACCTGGCCAGGTAGTCTCCTATGACACTCTGCTGCCAGATGTCCTGTGCAGTCTTGGGGGTGTCTGGCAGCCGGCTGCGCTCCTCTTGTCCCTTCTTCACAGACTCTGCCTTCAGGACCGTCTCAAGACGCTTGTACTTCTCCTACAGGGGAAGACAACGTCAGTTATTTAGTTAACAATCACAGGTAGAGGCTGAAACCAGAAATCCCCTTTCATCGACACAAGCCGATGCCATATAATTGATGCGGTCATGCATCGTACTGCATTTTATTCTATACCATAGATATTTATATACTGCATCTTACTGCTCAGAACCCTCCCTCAGCTGCACTATGGTAGTGTGTATTAAACTGGGGTGTGTACCTTCTTCTTATCTGAGAGCTCGTTCCACATGCGTGCCAGCAGCCTGGTGAGCTCACTGTCAGACAGGTCTGGTCGCTCTTGCTGCAGCTTGGGTCGTTTCTCTTCAGAGAAGATGAACATGGCCGAGATGGGCCTTTTGGGCTTCTCTGGGCTAGGCTGCAATTTAAGCGATGGGAGCTTTTTTCAATTCAATACAACTTTATTGATCCCCTCTGAAATCATGCATACTACAGTCAATATCTATTTTGTCTGAGATTGATAAAATTACAGTCAACTCCATTTCATACTTCCTTATGATTGTTATTGTGAAATATGTGGAGCTGATGAGGTGAGTGATACTGACGCATTGTGGTACTTACCTTTGCTCTGCTCTTCTTTTTGCTGCCCCCGCTGCCCTTCTTAAAGCCAATCATCTTCTGCTCCCCCAGCACACGCTGCTGCTCCTCCTCTGATATACTCTGTAGACAGACACTGAGTAAATAACATACATACTGCCTCTGCTCTCATTCACTAGATACAGTTGAAGTTGGATGTTTACATACACCTTAGCCAAATACATTTAAACTCAGTTTTCCACAATTCCTGACATTTAATCCCAGTAAAAATTCCGTTTTAGGTCAGTTAGGATCAACACGTTATTTTAAGAATGTGAAATGTCAGAATAATAGTAGAGAGAATGATTTATTTCATATTTTATTTCTTTCATTACATTCCAAGTGGGTCAGAAGTTTACATACACTCAATTAGTATTTGGTAGCATTGCCTTTAAAATATTTAACTTCGGTCAAATGTTTTGGATAGCCTTCCACAAGGTTCCCACAATAAGTTGGGTGAATTTTGGCCCATTCCTCCTGACAGAGCTGGTGTAACTGAATCAGGTTTGCAGGCCTCCTTGCTCACACACGCTATTTCAGTTCTGCCCACAACTTTTCTATAGGAGGTCAGGGCTTTGTGATGGCCACTCCATTACCTTGACTTTGTTGTCCTTAAGCCATTTTGCCACAACTTTGGAAGCATGCTTGGTATCATTGATTTGGAAGACCCATTTGCGACCAAGTTTTAACTTCCTGACTGATGTCTTGAGATGCTGCTTCAATATATCCACATAATTTTCCAGCCTCATGATTCCATCTATTTTGTGAAGTGCAACAGTCCCTCCTGCAGCAAAGCACCCCCACAACATCATGCTGCCACCCCCGTGCTTCACGGTTGGGATCGTGTTTTTCGGGCTTGCAAGCCTCCTCCTGTTTCTTCCAAACATAACGATGGTCATTGTAGCCAAACAGTTATATTTTTGTTTCATCAGACCAGCGGACATTTCTCCAAAAAGTACGATCTTTGTCCCCATGTGCAGTTGCAAACCGTAGTCTGGCTTTGTTATGGTGGATTTGGAGTAGTGGCTTCTTCCTTGCGGAGCAGCCTTTCAGGTTATGTCAATATAGGACTCGTTTTACTGTGGATATACATACATTTGTACCGGTATCCTCCAGCATCTTCACACGGTCCTTTGCTGTTGTTCCGGAATTGATTTGCACTTTTCGCACCAAAGTACGTTCATCTCTAGGAGACAGAACGAGTCTCCTTCCTGAGCGGTTTGATGGCTGCGTGGTCCCTTGGTGTTTATACTTGCGTACTATTGTTTGTACAGATGAATGTGGTACCTTCAGGCATTTGGAAATTGCTCCGAAGGATGAACCAGACTTGTGGAGGTCTACACATTTTTTTCTGAGGTCTTGGCTGATTTCTTTTGATTCTCCCATGATGTCAAGCAAAGAGGCACTGAGTTTGAAGGTAGGCCTTGAAATACATCCACAGGTACAACTTCCAATTGACTCAAATGATGTCAAATAGCCTATCAGAAGCTTCTAAAGCCATGAATTCTCCAAGCGGTTTAAAGTCAGTGTATGTAAATTTCTGAACCACTGGAATTGTGATAGTGAATTTATAAGTGAAATAATCTGTCTGTAAACAATTGTTGGAAAAATTACTTGTGTCCTGCGCAAAGTCGATGTCCTAACCGACTTGCCAAAACTATAGTTTGTAAACAAGAAATTTGTGGAGTGGTTGAAAACAAGTTAATGACTCCAACCTAATAACCTGACTACACCGCAAGCGTTGCAAAATAAATGTAGAAATCTATGTTATTTAATTATTGCGCGTCAACGAGCGTTTCCGTTGCCAAGGGCTAAAATATAAGTCCTTTCTATTTCTGACGCAGATCACGCTGCAAGTCCTACATCTCCTCATTTAAAAAAATATATATACAGTGGGGAGAACAAGTATTTGATAACCTGCAAAATCGTCAGTGTTTCCTACTTACAAAGCATGTAGAGGTCTGTCATTTTTAGCATAGGTACACTTCAACTGTGAGAGACGGAATCTAACAAAAATCCAGAAGATCACATTGTATGATTTAAGTAATTAATTTGCATTTTATTGCATGACATAAGTATTTGATACATCAGAAAAGCAGAACTTAATATTTGGTACAGAAACCTTTGTTTGCAATTACAGAGATCATACATTTCCTGCAGTTCTTGACCAGGTTTGCACACACTGCAGCAGGGATTTTGGCCCACTCCTCCATACAGACCTTCTCCAGATCCTTCTGGTTTTGGGGCTGTCGATGGGCAATACGGACTTTTAGCTCCCTCCAAAGATGTTCTATTGGGTTCAGGTCTGGAGACTGGCTAGGCCACTCCAGGACCTTGAGATGCTTCTTTTGAGCCACTCCTTAGTTGCCCTGGCTGTGTGTTTTGGGTCGTTGTCATGCTGGAAGACCCAGCCACAACCCATCTTCAATGCTCTTACTGAGGGAAGGAGGTTGTTGGCCAAGATCTCGTGATACATGGCCCCATCCATCCTCCCCTCAATACGGTGCAGTCATCCTGTCCCCTTTGCAGAAAAGCATCCCCAAAGAATGATGTTTCCACCTCCATGCTTCACGGTTGGGATGGTGTTCTTGGGGTTGTAACTCATCCTTCTTTTTCCTCCAAACACAGTGGAGTTTAGACCAAAAGCTCTATTTCTGTCTCATCAGACCACATGACCTTCTCCCATTCCTCCTCTGGATCATCCAGATGGTCATTGGCAAACTTCAGACGGGCCTGGACATGCGCTGGCTTGAGCAGGGGGACCTTGCGTGCGCTGCAGGATTTTAATCCATGACGGCGTAGTGTGTTACGAATGGTTTTCTTTGAGACTGTGGTCCCAGCTCTCTTCAGGTCATTGACCAGGTCCTGCCGTGTAGTTCTGGGCTGATCCCTCACCTTCCTCATGATCATTGATGCCCCACAATGTGAGATCTTGCATGGAGCCCCAGACCGAGGGTGATTGACCGTCATCTTGAACTTCTTCCATTTTCTAATAATTGCGCCAACAGTTGTTGCCTTCTCACCAAGCTGCTTGCCTATTGTCCTGTAGCCCATCCCAGCCTTGTGCAGGTCTACAATTTTATCCCTGATGTCCTTACACAGCTCTCTAGTCTTGGCCATTGTGGAGAGGTTGGAGTCTGTTTGATTGAGTGTGTGGACAGGTGTCTTTTATACAGGTAACGAGTTCAAAGGTGCAGTTAATACAGGTAATGAGTGGAGAACAGGAGGGCTTCTTAAAGAAAAACTAACAGGTCTGTGAGAGCCGGAATTCTTACTGGTTGGTAGGTGATCAAATACTTATGTCATGCAATAAAATGCAAATGAATTACTTAAAAATCATAGAATGTGATTTTCTTGATTTTTGTTTTAGATTCCGTCTCTCACAGTTCAAGTGTACCTATGATAAAAATGACAGACCTCTACATGCTTTGTAAGTGGGAAAACCTGCAAAATCGGCTGTGTATCAAATACTTGTTCTCCCCACTGTATATATTGTACCAGGTAAATTGACTGAGAACACATTCTCATTTACAGCAACGACCTGGGGAATAGTTACAGGGAGAGGAGAGGGATAAATGAGCCAATTGTAAGCTGGGGATGATTAGGTGACCATGATGGTATGAGGGACAGCTTGGGAATTTAGCCAGGACACCAGGGTTAACACCCCTACTCTTACGATAAGTGCCATGGGATCTTTAATGACCTCAGAGTCAGGACACCCGTTTAACATCCCATCCAAAAGACGGCACCCTACACAGAGCAGTGTCCCCAATCACTGCCCAGGGGCATAATATTTTTTAGACCAGAGGAAAGAGTGCCTCCTACTGGCCCTCCAACACCACTTCCAGCAGCATCTGGTCTCCCATCCAGGGACCAACCAGGACCAAACCTGCTTAGCTTCAGAAGCAAGCCAGCAGTGGGATGCAGGGTGGAATGCTGCTGGCTTATAGAAGCAGGTTGCTGGCTTATAGAAGCAGAACATGCCATCTCCTCATTGGTTATACCCACGTGGGTGATTGAAAGACGAACTGTGTTGCCGGTCGCCGTGGTAATACGATAATTTAGATGCCAATCACCATATAAGTTCAAAGATGAAAAAGCCTGAAAGGAGGAGAGATGACTAGAAACGATTCAGTTGACCGTTTTATGTGTGGATTAATTGTCAGAGTGGAGGACCTTGTGCATTTATGGTAAAATAACTCAATGTTTATATCCCAGGACAAATTAGCTAGCAACAGCAAGCTAACTAAATGGGACAAATTAGCTAGCAAGTGCAAGCTAGTTAAATTTGCCATACATGTTTAATGTTTTATGCTTTTCGACTTGTCCCCAAATTAATGTAATTGGTTCAGAGTTTGTTTTGATATTTTGTCGTGATCACGTTTGGTGTGGGGGACAAAATAAATGTATGCACGATGGCACACACGCACAGCCGGTTTGGGTTCTGTGTGTCAGTGTATGTAAACTTCCAACTTCAACTGTATATAGACACAAACATACATGTAGAAAAACAAACTTACACAAAGAAACCGGTTCATCTCGACTTCGTATTCTTTCTTTCTCTGAAAAACAGAATTGTGAAAAGTTGAGCACTTAGGACTTCAGACAGTATGTCCAAAAAGTCAACATTGGAGTGAACAGTCCACCTGCTAGTGAAGTACAGACCTGCTCGCAGCGTTTCTGGTAGCCGTCCTTCTCGTTCTGTTTCAGCAGCTTCCACTGCTGGCTGCACATGACCATGCGCTCTGTACTGGGCACGTCCTTCATACTAGACATCAACTCAGCACAGAACATGGAGTAACCATTCCTAAAACACACACAGAATACACAACACGGTCACAACCCTTGTCACCATGTCCAGTTAACAGTGTGATCACCCAGTGGTAAGATTAAAAGTGTGCTGGTGTGGATTAGTACTCACGGGGGTGGTTTGTCTGGCCTGCCATCAGATTTGTCCTTCAGATGTCTCTCAGCCTTGGTGAGGGTGGACTTGACGATGTCCTCGTTGCTCATGTTGAGCTCTGGGTGAGTCTCAATGAAGCCCTTCATCACCTCCTGTGGAAAACAAACAGGGTAAAAAAAATCAATTAACCCTCTTGGAAATAGCCAAGACAGGCAGTAAATTTGGCCATCTTCAGAGTCTTGTGCCTCATATTTGAGGATGCTCCCACCTCATATGCTTTGTGCATCTCCAGGGACTTGGCAATCCACTTGAGTCTCTTTTTGTCTGACAGCTGTGTCCACTGCTTCCCAAGACTGTCTTTAATGTCTTTGGTGGTCGCCTAGTAACAGATATTATAGTTTCTAGAACATATATGTTGCTTCAAGATGGACATAGTTAAACTTTAGCATGTTAGCATTGAGTGTCAACATTGTGTTTTGAAGGTGCTAACAAATGGTCCTGAAAAGCGTAACTCACATCTGCGTGTGTTTTGAGGAAGGCCTTCTTCTCGTGACTGTACCATAGCTGCTGAGGCGTCCTGGGTTTCTCTGGCACATTAGAACCTTTCTTTGCCATGCTCTCCACCAGGTCGGGATGGTCCTCCCTATAGTCACACAGAAACCCAATGACTACTGTGAGAGAGAGAGACAGCTGCATGTGAGCTCTCACATGTTTCAACATGTTTTTTTTTACAAAAGAATAGACTTGAAGTTAGATAAACTTAGATTTTTCAGCAGGGACTAATGCAGGATGCTACCCTCCACAGCATTGTCTTCGAACCTAAAACCTAATTTTGACCAAAATTAACCGGAGAGATTAATGCTACCAAGGTTTCCTTTTTCCAAGCTATACGGAGGGTGCTCTAGCAAACAAACAGTAGAGACCTGAGGATACCGTCCAACCTGGAACTGAGTAGTGTTTGTTCTGATGCTATTTTGAAAGCCAAGAAGAAAAAAAAAGAAAACAATGATATTTTACTTTATGGGGACTGAATGCTGAGTTAAGGCTGCCAGGCTTGCAAGGACAGACCAAATACAACTTTAATTAGCACTGAGGTGTAAAGTAAAGGGTGTCGAGGCCTTTGGGCCCAACAAGTGGCAGGAATCTTTGAAGCGCCCTTTGAAGCCCCCTCCTGCTGTTCAAAGACCATTCACTGGCATTTTCTACAAGAAATCTGCCTCGAGAAATAGAAGCTTCTCCCAAATGGGTGACACCTACCCCCGTTTGCCTGCTGCAATGCGGGTTAAATTCCACCTGGCGATCTGTTCACCGTCCGCCCTGGCCTGTCTCCCCCTGTCTGGTACAGGTACCCCCACCACACTCCCCTCTCTCCTGAGATTTCGCTCGCCTCCAGCACACACGCACTGTTGGGGCGAGTGACTCTGAACTTACAATGGCTTATTTTTTTTCTTGTGCATTTTCTATTTGCCTCATGACTCCTGCATGCTTTGTTGACTACAAACTTTCTTTACCAAACCGTGGGACAGACTGTTTGTTCCCACACTCGGGACTCTGACTATTGGTTACACTGACTTTTGACCTTCCACCCTATTCTAACCACCTCTCGCCGGCTTTGCATTCATGTTACCTGATGAAATTGCTGTACAATAGGATCTTGTTGCCATCTGATGCACATTCAGATGTCATAAATCAGCACTGCAGAGCTCTCCCTGTCCTCTGCCGTGCCTTGATTGTATTACTGTTGATGACATCTGGAAATCTGCATGTACACCCTGGCCCATCTACTGTTGCTAGCCCCAATTCTGACTTGTGCCCTGCTTCACTGATTCTGCTCTCGTAAAAGCCTGGGTTTTCAGCACATTAACACTAGAAGCTTATTACCTAAAATGTATCAATTGAAAGTGTGGGTTCACAGCTCCAGATGTGTTGGTCATTACTGAGACGTGGTTAAGGAAGAGCGTTTTGAATACTGGATGTTAACCTTTCTGCTTATAACCTTTTTTGGCAATACAGATCTTCCAAAGGTGGGGGAGTGGCAATCTTTACCAAGGATCACCTTCAGTGCTTGGTTGTCTCCACCAAGTCTGTCTCCGAACAATTTGATTTGCTGGTTAAGCATTACAACTTTCAAATGGCTTTTTGTTGACTGTTGCTGGGTGCTATCGTCCTCCCATCAGCACCGGCCTGTACCCTAACTGCCCTAAGACATGCTTAAACCACCTGACCATGTCCTAAAGCAATGGGACTCCCTAAATTTTTCTCAGATTATTACCAATCCCACAAGGTATGACTCCAAACACCCAGAAAAGGCTACTCTCCTCAATGTTATCCTCACAAATGTTTTCTGTAATGACCTTAATGAACAATGTTTTACAGCCTGTGTTCGTAATGGCTGGTCAGTGAAACGACCTGTCCTGATGTGTCATAGACGCTAGCTAAAAAACTTTAAATGAGCAAGTCTTCCTTCATGAACTGGCCTCTAAAATGGTATATAATCAGCTTGATCCCCTGTCGAAGATGCTTGGACCTTCTTTTTTTGATATTTTCAGTGGTATTGTTAACAAACATGCACACAAAGAAAATGAGAATTAAAAACAGGTTAAGCCCCTGGTCCAACCGTGATCTTGCAGTTAATCCACCTCAAGAATTGCATAAGGCGAAAGGCTCGGCACACGCATACTCAGGCCGATAGCCTGAGTGCACTTATTTCTCATTTGTCTGAACGAGAGCCTATCTGGAAGGCCAAAGTTAGTTACTTTAAGGAGCAGTTCTCTCTCTATGGGTCTAACCCCAAGAAGCTCTGGACATGGAGAATAAACCCTCCTCCTCACAGCTGCCCATGTCCCTTAATGTTGATGATGTGGTTGTTACTGACAAGAAGCACATGAATGAGCTCTTTAATCACCACTTCATTAAGTCAGGATTCCTATGACTCAGCCATGCCTCACTGCCCATCCAACATTTCCTCATCTCCCACCCCTTCTAATGTGACAATCTCTGATGCTTCTCCCTCTTTTCCCTCTGCCCCACTACAAAGTTTCTCCATGTAAGCAGTCACGGAGTCCGAGGTGCTAAAGGAGGTCCTTAAACTTGACCCCAAAAAAACATCTGGGTCAGATGGTTTCGACCCTTTCTTCTTTAAGGCTGCTGCCCCTATCCATCGCCAAGCCAGTCTCTCCTTTCTGGAGAGGTACCCATTGCTTGGAAGGCAGCCACAGTTCATCCTTTATTTTGAGGGGCAGATCAATCTGATCCGAACTGTTATAGGCCTATTTCTATCTTGCCCTGTTTATCAAAAGTGTTGGAAAAACTATAATAATCAACTGACTAGCTTTCTTAATGTCTATAGTATTCTCTCAGGTATGCAATCTGGTTTCAGCTCAGGTTATGGATGTGTCATTGCAACCTTAAAAAGGTCCTCAATGATGTCACCATTGCCCTTGATTCTAAGCAATGTTGTGCTGCTATTTTTATTGACTTGGCCAAAGCTTTGATACGGTAGACCATTCCATTCTTGTGGGCTGGCTAAGTAGTATTGGTGTCTCTGAGGGGTCTTTGGCCTGGTTTGCTAACTTCCTCTCTCAAAGAGTGCAGTGTATAAAAGTTTTAAATCTGCTCTCTCAGCCACTGACTGTCACCAAGGGAGTACCCCAAGGCTCGATCCTAGGCCCCACGCTCTTCTCAATTTACATCAACAACATAGCTCAGGCAGTAAGAAGCTCGCTCATCCATTTATATGCAGATGATAGTCTTATACTCAGCTGGCCTCTCCCCAGATGTTGTGTTAAATGCTCTACAACAAAGCCTTTAGTTTCCAACAAGCTCTCTAGAAGTCGAACGATTATGATTTTTCAACGCCGATACCGATTATTGGAGGACCAAAAAAGGCCGATGCCAATTATTGGAGGACCAAAAAAAGCCGATAGCGATTAAATCGGCCGAGATATATATATACACACACACAGTGGGGAGAACAATTATTTGATAACCTGCAAAACCGGCAGTGTTTCCCACTTACAAAGCATGTAGAGGTCTGTAATTTTTATCATAGGTACACTTGAACTGTGAGAGACGGAATCGAAGGCAAAAACCCCAAAATCACATCGTATGATTTTTAAGTAATTAATTTGCATTTTATTGCATGACATAAGTATTTGATCACCTACCAACCAGTAAGAATTCCGGCTCTCACAGAAATGGAAGGAGCTCTCACTGTTCTCCACTCATTACCTGTATTAACTGCACCTGTTTGAACTCATTACCTGTATAAAAGACACCTGTCCACACACTCAATCAAACAGACTGCAGCCAACAATGGCCAAGACCATTGTGTAAGGACATCAGGGATAAAATTGTGGACCTGCACAAGGCTGGGATGAGCTACAGGACAATAGGCAAGCAGCTTGGTGAGAAGGCAACAACTGTTGGCACAGTTATTAGAAAATGGAAGAAGTTCAAGATGACGGTCAATCACCCTCGGCCTGGGGCTCCATGCAAGATCTCACCTCGTGGGGCATCAATGATCATGAGGAAGGTGAGGGATCAGCCCAGAACTACACGGTAGGACCTAGTCAATGATCTGAAGAGAGCTGGGACCACAGTCTCAAAGAAAACCATTCGTAAGACTCTACGCAGTCATGAATTAAAATCCTGCAGCACACGCAAGGTCCCCCTGCTCAAGCCAGCGCATGTCCAGGCCCATCTGAAGTTTGCCAATGACCATCTGGATGATCCAGAGGAGGAATGGGAGAAGGTCATGTGGTCTGATGAGACACTAGAGCTTTTTGGTCTAAACTCCGCTTGTTTGGAGGAAGAAGAAGGATGAGTACAACACCAAGAACGCCATCCCAACCGTGAAGCACGTGGTGGAAACATCATTATTTGGGCATGCTTTTTTGCAAAGATGACAGGACGACTGCACCGTATTGAGGGGAGGATGGATGGGGCCATGTATTGCGAGATCTTGGCCAACAACCTCTTTACCCCAGTAAGAGCATTGAAGATGGTTCGTGGCTGGGTCTTCCAGCATGACAACGACCCAAACACACAGCCAGGGCAACTAAGGAGTGGCTCCTTAAGAAGCATCTAGCCAGTCTCCAGACCTGAACCCAATAGAGAAATCTTTGGAGGGAGCTGAAAGTCTGTATTGCCCAGCGACAGCCCCAAACCTGAAGGATCTGGAGAAGGGGGTCAAAATCCCTGCTGCAGTGTGTGCAAACCTGGTCAAGAACTACAGGAAACGTATGATCTCTGTAATTGCAAACAAAGGTTTCTGTACCAAATATTAAGTTCTGCTTTTCTGATGTATCAAATACTTATGTCATGCAATAAAATGCTAATTAATTACTTAAATCATACAATGTGATCTTCTGGATTTTTGTTTTAGATTCCGTCTCTCACAGTTGAAGTGGTACCTATGATAAAAAAAGCTTTGACCTCTACATGCTTTGTAAGTAGGAAAACCTGCAAAATCAGCAGTGTATCAAATAATTGTTCTCCCCACTGTGTGCGTATATATATATATATATATATATATATAAAAAAAAATGTAATAATGACCATTACAACAATACTGAATGAACACTTATTTTTAACTTAATACATAAATAAAATCTATTTAGTCTCAAATAAATAATGAAACATGGTCAATTTGGTTTAAATAATGCAAAAAGTGTTGGAGAAGAAAGTAAAAGTGCAATATGTGCCATGTAAAAAAGCTAACGTTTAAGATCCTTGCTCAGAACATATGAAAGCTGGTGGTTCCTTTTAACATGTCTTCAATATTCTCAGGTAAGAAGTTTTAAGTTGTAGTTATTATAGGACTATTTCTCTCTATACCATTTGTATTTCATATACCTTTGACTATTGGATGTTCTAATAGGTACTTTAGTATTGCCAGCCTAATCTCGGGAGTTGATAGGCTTGAAGTCAAAAACAGCGCAATGCTTGAAGCACAGCAAAGAGCTGCTGGCAAATGCAATGAACCTTCTGCTGCCTACCACCACTCAGTCCGACTGATCTATCAAATCATAGACTTAATTTGTAATATAATAACACAGAAATACGAGCCTTAGGTCATTAACATGGTCAAATCCGGAAACTATCATTTAGAAAACAAAATGTCATTTTTTTCCAGTGAAATACGGAACTGTTCCGTATTTTATCAAACGGGTGGCATCCCTAAGTCTAAATATTGCTGTTACATTGCACAACCTTCAGTGTTAAGTCATTATGTACAATTCTGGCAAATTAATGACGGTCTTTGTTAGGAAGAAATGGTCTTCACACAGTTCGCAACGAGCCAGGTGGCCCAAACTGCTGCATATACCCCGACTCTGCTTGCACAGAACGCAAGAGAAGTGACACAATTTCCATAGTTAAAAGAAATTCATGTTAGCGGGAAATATTAACTAAATATGCAGGTTTAAAAATATATACTTGTGTATTGATTTTAAGAAAGGCATTGATGTTTATGGTTAGGTACACATTGGTGCAACGACAGTGCTTTTTTCACGAATGCGCTTGTTAAATCATCCGTTTGGCGAAGTAGGCTGTGATTCAATGATAAATTAACAGGCACCGTATCGATTATATGCAACACAGGACAAGCTAGATAAACTAGTAATATCATCAACCATGTGTAGTTAACTAGTGATTGTTAAGATGTGTTGTTTTTTTTATAAGATAAGTTTAATGCTAGCTAGCACCTTACCTTGGCTCCTTGCTGCACTCATAACAGGTAGTCAGCCTGCCACGCAGTCTCCTCGTGGAGGGCAATGTAATCGGCCAATATCGGTGTCCAAAAATGCATATTACCGATTGTTATGAAAACTTGAAAATCTGCCCTAATTAAATCGGTCGACCTCTACTCTCTACCTTTGTTTTGGAGGTGTTCAGAACAAAGGTCATGTGGTTTGGTAAGAAGAATGCCCCTCTTCCCACAGGTATTATTACTACCTCTAAGGGTTTAGAGCTTGAGGTAGTCACCTCATACGAGTACTTGGGAGTATGGCTAGATGGTACACTGTCCTTATCGCAGCACATATCAAATCTGCAGGCTGGCTTCCTCGATCATAATCGGTATGAGAAGTCACCCCTCTTTCGCACCCAGCTACCAAACTAACCCCTATTCAGAGGACTATGCTAGATCAAGGTAAGGGTGCGCTCGAGCGGCTAGATGTATTTTTTTTATCATTCAGCCATCAGATTTGCCACCAATGCTCCTTATTTAACTAGGCAAGTCAGTTATGAACAAATTCTTATTTACAATGACGGCCTAGGAACAGTGGGTTAACTGCCTTGTTCAGGGGCAGAACGACAGATTTTTACCTTGTCAGCTCGGGGATTCGATCTCGCAACCTTTCGGTTACTAGCCCAACGCTCTAACCACTAGTCTACCTTCCCCCAACACCACTTTCCATTCATTTGTATAGCAGACCCACATGCCGAATTGAGTCGAAGGCTCTTTTGAAATCAACATGGTATGAGAAGACTTTGCCTTTGTTTTGGTTTGTTTGTTTGTCAATTAGGGTGTGCAGGGTGAATACGTGGTCTGTCGTACAATAATAATGGTAAGAAGCTAATTTGACATTTGCTCAGTACATCGTTTTCACTGAGGAAATGTAGGAGTCTGCTGTTAATGATAACGCAGAGGATATTCAAGGTTTCTGTTGATGCATATCCCATGGTAGTTATTGGGGTGAAATTTGTCTCCACTTTTGTGGATTGGGTGATCAGTAGAACACATCACTGCACTCTATACTCCTTTGTAAACTGGTCATCTCTGTATACCCATTGCAAGACCCACTGGTAGATGCTTATTTATAAAACCCTCTTAAGCCTCACTCCCCCTATCTGAGATATCTACTGCAGCCCTCATCCTCCACATACAACACCCATTCTGCCAGTCACATTCTGTTAAAGGTCCCCAAAGAACACACATCCTTGGGTTGCTTCTCTTCTCAGTTCACTGCAACTAGCGACTGGAACGAGCTGCAGCAAACACTTAAACTGGACAGTTTATTCTCAAACTCTTCATTCAAAGACTCAATCATGGACACTCTTACTGACAGTTGTGGCTGCTTTGTGTGATGTATTATTGTCTCTACCTTCATGCCATTCGCACTGTTGTCTGTGCCCAATAATGTTTGTACCATGTTGTTATAATGTTGTGTTGCTGCATGCTGTGTTGTCATATGTTTCTGTTGCTATGTTGTGGTCTTAGGTCTCTCTTTATGTAGTGTTATTTCGTGTCTTTGATGTGTGTTTTGTCCTATATTTATATTTTATTTTTAATCCCAGCAGGAGGCCTTTTGCCTTTTGGTAGGCCGTCATTGTAAATAAGAATTTGTTCTTGACTGACTTTCCTAGTTAAATAAAGGTTAAATAAAAATAAACATACATCAAGCAAATTAAAACACATTCAACACAATGGAGAAATCCCCCCTTCAAATATAGATTTACTCCAGTTGCAGATAACCTAAATTTGAACCTTACCTGAACTTTGACATGCTGTGCCCAAACGTTTCTTTGTCTTTCTGGAAGTCTTCTAGATATTTTTTCTGTTGTCAAAAAAACAAGTCATTCGACCATGAGCAACGTCAGCAAATTACTCAGTTCAAATAAATTGTATCTACCAGGGAGAACATATTTACCACCCCATCCCAAATGTCACTATATCCCTCCCTTTAATTGCATCTCTTCCTTTCCTTCCCACACTCTCCCTGCTTCTGACCTTCTTTTTGTCAGGCAGCCCTCTGTACTTCATGGAGAGGATCTTGGTGAGGTCTAGGTTGCTCATCTCAGGGTGCAGCTTGGCATACTTGGCCCTCTTCTCAATGAAGAAGCGGAAATATGGCGTCAGGGGCTTTTTAGGGAAATCTGGATGCTTCTGTTCAGTGAAAAATAAAAAATAAGAACATTTGAAAAAAATAATACCAAATAGGAGTAAAATTACACACAAAAAGACAGTCAAATCAGTCATCAGATGACTGAATTTGCTAAGAAAATAATGTGTCACCTGTGAAAGTATCAACTGATAGTGTCTATCATAAAAAGAGGATATGCAGCTCACCTTCAGCTTCTTGCCCTTATAAGGGTTCTTGATGAAGTCTTGGGCATCAAAAATCAGCTCTGTTAATGTGCGAAATTTACGGATCTGAACCAAAGACACAGAACAACAACATAAAACACATTGCAAAGGCAAGATGCAGAATGTATATATTGAACTGACAAGAGTTGGAAATCCACTTTTATTCTCAAATATAAATACCCCAGTTCACAGTATAGCATGAAAAGAGACATGGCGTACCACTTTGGAGACCTCGTTCCACTTCTGTTTGCACATCTCTCCTGTGAATGAGTTGAAGGCCACCTTCTCCCAGTCCAGATGGGACTCCGACGTCTTGTACTTGGCCAGGTCCTTTGGGGAAGATTGACTTTCATGGCCTCTAGCAGATTCAGAAGGTCGTCCTGCGTCCACACTATAGCCACACAAGGACACACACATCAGCGTGTCTGTCCTGCAACCATTATCCTGGCTGAAGTTAAAAAAAATCATGAATCTCTCCATTTTGCACAATAATCTGAAGGGGATGGAAGGAAGAAGCTCCATGTTGTGACTATATCTCACCTTGATTGACTACTATGATCTCACGTTGATTGACTATGATCTCACCTTGGTCTTTAGTGGACGTGTCCATTTCTCCATTCATCTGTACTTTCTTTAACCTGCACATAAACAAAACAGATAGCAATAAAACACTATCCCTTTCTTTTAAATGGCTGTGAATAATATACAAGGTGCAGTGAGTCATTGTTAATCTTACCAACAATTTACTCTCACTACTGTGCCAGCAAAAAAAATCTACACAGTATACATAATAGCCAAGTTACCTATGCATACACCTAATGCATGCAAATGTGAGAAAGTAACAGAAAACTACTTTGGCCAATGCTATACCTTGTGATATTAGGAAATAAGTTGAAAAAATAATGCTTGGAGAATAAACACATTTGAAATGGCATAGGTTAGAGGTTAAAAATGTATATCATTCTACTAGTATATCGACTTGCACATTAAAATAAGTGTGTAAAATGTGATACTGAAAACAAGATTTATTGGACAGAGATTATTCGACTGATTTTAATCATTCCAAACATGCTATTAGGTAAGAAATTCCAGCCTTTAAAATCCTGGAAATTAAAATCGACCCCGACATGATGGTTATTAATGTTTATTACACCGCCCCTAAACGTTTACGCTACACGGTGAGACAGGCTATAGCTTGTGACGGTTTCACATCTCAAATAACTCCGCAGAAGGCTACGACTGGTAATGTTCTTTATGTCGATTTGGAAAATAGGCTAGCTTATTCTCCATTAAAGTAGCAACTTATTTTGCTTTCTGTCGACCATGTCTTCTGTCGGTCGGTAATGGAGGATTTTCCCGGAGTGGTGGTGGGGAGGTTCCACAGAAGGAGGAAGCGAACGTTTAGAGGCAGCTGTAGGCAACCAGCTGACTATGGACGGGAGATCTGCTTTCGGTCTCCAACGAAGGGGAATGGTGGCCAGGGAACATTACTACCAAATGAACCACTCGACAAAGCCACACTACCAACATTGAGCTGGAATTGAAACCTGCCTCCGCCTTGAATCTCTATCGGCCGACTCTTGTGAGGGGCCAAAAAGGGATACATATTACGCTTTATAATAAATTAAATTGTTGGGCATAGCCCTCAGAGACCCGTTTCTATGCTTTAATCGTTTTAGTATCGACGCGGGCAACCATAATCAAACCGAAAAAGACTCGGAAAAGCAGGACATTCTTGCGCGAGGCGTAACCGATCTCGGATATGTGAAGTCGACTCTGCAGTCAGCACCCCGCCTGTTGTTTACCCGTTCTTGGTGATATAGTACACAGCCTGAAATTTAAGGGGGATACAATTATCGCTGGTCTAATGATGCGTTTAAAACCGTGGTTGGACATAGTTAGCTAGTGTCCCAATAAATCAACGCAGTTTATGGGAAATTTAAAAGTAATATCCTGGTATGATAAGATGGTTTGGGGGTCCACAAACTCCAACCGAGCCAACGACCGCACTACGTTGGTTCAACGCACTACGCTGGTTCAATGCAAGCTGCTAACTCGCTAGCTAGCTATATTATGTTAACAACCATCAGATTTCCATAATTTACAACTATATGTTAGCCAACACGGTGGCCACCTGCGAAAATAATCAAATGACAATAATATATACATTTTAAGGTTTAAAAATGTTATAGTAGCTAGCTACTGTAAATTTAAAATATGAAAACCACCACCAGACCAGTCAACTTTTATGCTAGCTAGCTAACGCTTGGCTAACTTCAGGGGATTCACCATGGATAATGATTTACGTTTTTATTTTGTATATACATTTACATCAATATTGCAGGTAACGTTAACTAGATAAATGTATTTGTAATTGATCGTCCAAAAGATTACGTATCGGCCTAACGTTACTAGTTTTGCATAAACCCATAGGAAAAAATCCAGTTCCAAACGACTGCGACCCGAACACTGACCTCGTCTCCATGAAAGAGAATCATGTTTAGAAAATCATTCATCTCAGACAGACAAATTTACTGTTGTGTTTCTTGAAAAACAACGATTTAAATGAACAAACTCACCGTGAAACGGTTCTATCCACCCCGACTTTTCTTTCAGCTGTTGTTGAACACGGGGTAAACCAGGTTTTGTAGCCGTGTGGCGAGGATGAGTCTTGAAGACTGAGGCACACGAATGAAGAAAAAGGGAAATAAATGGTAACAATCTTCGCCAATCTTCAGAATTGAAATGAGGATACATAACTACAATCTATCACCATTCACAAGGTTTCAATCCGCGGTTACATTGTATCAAATTTACACCACACAGAATGAAATATTTGTACATCCGAGATTGCAAATGGTTCACTGGCGCGAGGTTGATCCCAGAGCCGCCATGCTACAGGCAAAGCGCGAGTCAGTTAGGATACCGACCGTGACAAGCTCAGATGGCGCACTACATGCTTAGCAAGAAATTGGGTTTAAAGTAAGCCTGTGTGTGCAACTAACCTGCCCCGCACCAGGATCATAGGCAACTATAACAGTACCAAAGACTGGTTTTCGCAGGTTGGCAATGATGGTTGTCAAGCGAGATAGAGGGCGAGCCCACACGGTGAGATATTAAACTGAGATCCATGATGGCTAACCAGAGAGGCGGCTGGTTCTGTCAACAACCGCATGGAGGTCTCGGCGCGGAAATAGTCCATTCTTAGCAGAAAATAAGATACATTGGTGAATTCAATTCCAAATTGACGGTGGTCCATAATCAATGCAAATTATAAATTTATACCATATTATTTAGACCCTATAATTCGCATTTCTTACCCGTGGTAAAGGAGAGGAAATTCGGGTATGGCGACCTCGGAATGGTCTACCCTACAGCAGTCAGTGTTTTGCTAACACAAGGCATTCAAGATGAGGTGTTCTTTTAAAATTACTCAAGGGAGAAAATAAACCATATTGAGCGTAAATTGTTTGTGAAAACAATTTTGTTTTATATAGCTTTTGAGCAGTCGAATTGACGGAGGTGGCTGTGAGCCTTACCTGTCTCAGCGTGAGTCGAGCTCGTTGTGGAACAAGGGTTGGGTTGAATGTTAGCCAGCACTGCGCCGCCGGTCCAGGGCACAGGCGCTCCAGTCCCCGCAGAGATGGGAACTTCCCCCCGCCTCCATCTCACTTGCTTTCTCCTTCCACTCAACGCGTAGCTCTCTCGATCCGACCATTTCTCTTAGCAAAGACATCCGCATTTTCGATCTCTCCCCCGCTGCCGAACGCATCACCCACAGCCATACTATTTTTCCACATTTAGCACTCCGACCCGCCATTGCCAACCGAGGACAATGAGCGAGTGCAAATCTTTTAGACTACCGATACTTTAGTAAAAGTTATTTGTCCCAGTCAGCTGCCTATATCTAAGTGGAACTTTAGTCAGCTGTTGTTACATCAAAGTAATTTCACAAATTATAGCATAATAACTAACATTTTAATAACAATCTGCAGTGTTAAAGCCTACTGAACATTTTGAGAGAAAAAAGTGTCATAAACATATATTCATGCCAGCGCTAACTCTGTTGACAGATTGCGAAAACGATACTGGAATTGTATTCCATGGATAGTCCTATACTTTTAGTGGTGCTCCTATTTGCAAAGTCGAGTAGCCTATTTGACGGTTTCATTTTCTCACTCATGTAATTTCTTCCAACTCCACCTTGTCAGTTTGGGGGCGTAATCCAGCCATCCAATCCAGACAGCCAGATCCATTGGAAACAAATGACTTTCCAATGAGCGCACAGCGTCGTTAAACCGCGTTGGAGTGGTGCTCCCGTGGACCAGCACTGTCAGCCCTCCTACCATTGATGAATAAAGTGATGGAATGTCTCAAATTAAGAAATTAAAGGGTTTAAAATGTCTTTAATTGGTTGGGTGAAAATCAAAACAGCAGTTGTACAGTGATTCAAACACACATCAACATACAATAAACCAAATATACAGCTGTCCTTTTACACCTGTCCCCGATCAATGAAAAAAATGGTGCAATAGGCCTATAGTCAGATCTTATTGCTGTGATTCATTTGTCATATTTACACATTTCTCTCCCACATCATCATTATATTGGTACAATTCATTCAGTGATTAATACATTTTCCTATATGTATCCCTCTCACCTTTGCAATCCCGAAAGCATTACATCCTGAAGTAAATATGTATTTAGGTATAAGAACTGAATGAGTGACACCACTGGACACCCAAAAATAGAACTAAGATGATCTGAACTCCATACTCACACTTGCAACTAAACAAAACAGCAAGAACAAAAGGTGATCTACATAAGACTTTCATTCAATAAGCTCACAATGAAGCATAAAACCAAACTGTAACAAAGGAGAGTAATGTAACTAGGGTATACAATAGGCTACAGAACCAAGGCTAAAATAACAGTCCCATAGAAAAGCATTTTTGTGTGATTTATAATATTGCATTTATCTATTTATCTGCCTAATACGGATAGGATTATATTTTTGGCATTATTTGGGTATTTGAGAGACAAATGTTAATTGTCATATTAATAGTGTAGAATATTAGGCAACCTGTCATTAAAAAGGTTTGAATGCTTACCCGAGACCTTCATTTTAGCTTGGCACACAAACATACCCAATTGCAATGACGTTTAAGGACAGTTGGCTAAAAATACATTTTCCTAAAGAATATTTCTAATGGCACATACTAATAAATGTGTTAGACACTATTAAAGCATTGTTTGAGTTCACTGGATCCTCGCAGCGAGTTGAGAAGTGAAAGGTCGTGTCCAGGTGTTCATGGCAACGGGGACTCGTACATATCCTCTCCTGGCTCCTCTTCGAACTTCACCTTGCCGTCAGAGGCATCCAGCTGCAACAGGTCACACAGTCTCATTAGAGAAACACACACAGTTTAGTTGAGTCGCACTGATTTAGGAGAGGCAGAATTTATTCTAAACCTCCTGAAATCATTTGAAAGATAGCATTTCCAATAGAAATGAAACTGAACCCAATATGTAGAAAATGAATAGTGACACTGACATTCTATTGATCAACAGCTGAATGGGTATTTTGAAAATGTTCTCTGCCGATTCCATCAGTTCCATATTTTTCTCATGTGTATGTGATTTAGCTAAATCTTCTGACCACTCATCGGCATGACAACATAAGGTACCGACCTGAGACCAGGCTCCTACCCAAAGTATATACATGTGTTGTGATTGTAGTTAACCACAGTAAAACATTTGTGTGCCACTTACACATTTCATTTCCTTGTCAGTGAAGAGTGTTCCAGTGATGGCCATGCGCAGGGGGATGGTGAGGATGAGGACAAAGGGCAGAGCCAGGGAGAAGGCACTCATCTTCACCATCCAGAGAGCTCCCAAACACACCATCTGGATCAGAGTGAACAAGTGCATCTTCATAGTAGTTACCTGCATTAAGGAGATGAGAGAAGGAGGGTTAAAGACAGGGGCAACACATTGGATATATACTTATGTTTACCAGGGGCATAACTTTCACTGGGGACGGGCACATTCTGAAATAGCATTTTTGTCCCCCCCAGTTTTATCTTTGGAATGTGATACAAAACGAGGCAATGGTGTGCTTTAGGACCATGAGGACGCCTCCGAGTCGTCGGGTAGGCTGTTTGGAGTGTTTATCCGATTGTATAAAAATGAAATACAAAATTAAGTCACTTCTAAAACCAAAGTTGCGCTCCTGATATTTACTATGGTGTAAAACTTGTAAGTGCAAAGGTAATTTATGATTTTTCAGATAATTACGTTGTGATTGCCACAGTGTGTTATTGTGTAGGAATTGTCTGGTATGTTTCATAAATTAAATAATGATATAAAACAATGAAACAGAAAGGAGGACAATTGAGGGGTGGAGAGAGGCAGCATACCCTTTGTGCGTAGGCGTCAGCAGGATAGTATTTCCTGGGTACAATAAGCAGAAGCATTCGGTCCCACATCTGGATCCCACTGAGTGAGGTTATACCCATGTAGAGGAAGATTCCAAACAGAGCCGTCATGGGAATCATCTTCAGGATAGGCTCCAAGAGAATAGAGACACCTGGGAATAGCAGGAACAACAAACATTTCTCATACATTTTTAGGAGCTCAACACTGACTGTGCTGAACTTTTCTTTAGACACCCAGTGTTCTGTCTGTTCGTCGGGATCGACTACATCAGCTAAATCTCAGTAGCCTATATGGTAGCACTTACCGACCATGGCGGCCACAAGCATGCCGCTGATCCTTTGCTCCAGCACCTTCTCGATCTCAGGCTTGGGTCCCTTGCTCATGACAGTGAGGGCGTTGGCATGGGTGACAGAACGCACGGTGGCGGCACTCAGCCAGGGCACCCCAAACAGGGAGGCGATGCCACCCATGGTGACCAGGATGAGCAGGTCCAGATGGAAACCAGAGCCCTTCACCATCTTCCTCTCTGGTTTGCTCACAATCAGCCTAGAAAGGTCAGAGGTCAAACAATGAGAGGAGGCTTGGCAGTTGTGGAGGGACTATGGACATGAAGATGATTTTACTAACGTAGTGATCTGGGACTCGAGGAAGATGAGGATGAAGACCAGCAGGGCTGGCACGCAACACGCCCCCATCATCCAGGCGGGGAAAGGCTTCTTCTCTCCCAAGGGGTTGATGAACCAGCCTCTGGCATTGGGGTTGGACACCATAAGACCCTTGGGCACCACAAGTTTCTGCCAGGGGACACACAAAATACATATTCTGTATTTAATCTATTACTAGATATCCCTTTTTACATGAAACAGTTTAAGGAGTAATATGTTATACACCGAGATCACCTTTTAGTCAAGGCAACACAAACCTATAAATCACTAACCTGAGTGTAGGCATCCTCAATGGTGATATCCACAGCGATCATGAAGAAAATGGCGATGGGAACACCAAAATCTCCAACCATCCGACGAATCTGGTGATAGGGAAAACATATGTAGTGAAGGCTATCACACACAAAACACAGATGGGGCTCTCCAGCACTAAAAGACCCTATCCTGATTCATCTCTCTTCAATACTGTCCAGCAGTCGCTTTGCTCACAGACATACACTAGTCATCACTGTTGAAAACAGCTGTAGCTCTTACCGGTCCAGGGAGGAAGTGGCCATTTTTGAACTGACGGAGGAAGTATGCAATGAAGAAACACCCGAACATAAGACACATGGAAAGCAGGGCGGTGTTGGGGTAGGCCCTCTCATGTATGACCTCGTGCACTGTCTTGTTGCCATCATCATGATACTCTATGCGCTCCTTGACCACCGGGTGGAAAGGGTTGTCCAGGCTGTCGTTCAAGTGCTCATAGTTCAGAACCAGAGGGTGAGCTTTGAAGATCTGAATAACGAGAAGAAAAGTAGGTATGTAGATGAATTAGCAGCGGAGGACAGGAGGGGTGTGAAGGAAAGGAGAAAGACAGGTTTTATTTTTGTATTTACAGTTGAGGTATAAAAAAGTGCTTAGGATGGTAGATGGATGTAAATGTTGGGATGGGTGTGAGGAGATGAGGTGGAGTGATGTGTGGTACCTTGCCGAGCTTGCTGAAGGTCTCGTAGATGAAGATGAGGGAGATGAGGATGGAGAAGATCTCCTGCGTGAAGCGGGAGATGAATTTGACCAGGAAGCTGCCCTCCACAGCCACGATAACCACCACGATGATCACCAGCCACAGGCCAACCCAGATACGGCCCACAATGTACTCAATCTCCTGGGACTTGCAGAACTAGACAATGGGATTTATAAAAATAAGTTGTTCATGTTAATGATGTACTTGCATTGAAACTTTGAAATTCATAGTTATCATAATAGCCAAAGCAAAACATATCTAATATGATTGACATCCTGAGGACATGAAGCAGTGATGGCTCAGCATACTGTCATCAGGGGTCAGAGCTAGAGCTCACTGAGCTGTTATGTGAAAGTGCTATGATACATACCGCAAAGAAGGCCTCCTCAAACACCAGCAGTGGCCCAGAGAAGCCAATGACCAGTGTAGGCTGGGCTGCGATGAAGGCGAAGATGATGCCCTGGACGCAGGTGGAGATCATCAGCTCAGACACGCCCATCATGTGCTCCGTCTTATCAGCTGGAGGTAGAGGTCAGGGGGATGAAGGTCATGATTATAACCTCTGTTATGTAGGCCTACCCACAAATCCCATATAGAGTCAGTAGTGCTCCTGTCCTCTATGACACTAGGTGGGTCCCTCCTTCAGACATGAACTCACCCAGCAGGCCTCCGAAGGTGATGGCAGGGGACAGAGCAGCGAAGTAGATGAAGATGACAGCAGCCAGGACCTGGGGGTCGAGGGCGTCTGTGAAGTCACTGATGTAATGGCGGTACCGCCGCTTCATGTCCTTTATCATCCCGCCGAAGGGAATGCCTGTCCGGGCCAGCGGGTCTTCTCTTGGCTCCTCATCGGCCTCATCAGCTGGATACAAAAACAAATAATCACTCAAAATGAGCACAGACAGAGCAAGTGTTTTGGATGGGTTTTTTGACTAGAATCTCCAGAATCTCTGCATTTTCTAAACATCAATTTTATTTGGAAAATCATATTAGAAGGAAATGTAGGCCAAATGTAAACAATCCCTAATTTGGAAATTGAATATACAAGTTTTATATAGATTTAGATTAGTTGTAACTACAGGGTTAGTCTGTGTAACGGGTTAGTCCGTGTGACTGACCTTTGGCCCCGCCACCAAATATGATTCGGGTGTCAGAGGGGCGGAGTCTGTCCTTCAGCATTTTCTTCTGGAAGTCAATGATTGGCTGGAGCATGCCCTCGTCCTGGATCTCAGTGGGCGGGATGACGATGCTGCAGTCCATAAAATCAGCGATGGCATTGGTCAATTCCTTGTTAGTCTGGGCTAGGTAAGCCTCCAGACTAAAGACCTGTAGGACCGGAGACATGGGGAGAGCATGGTTAGCTATTGTAAAACACTGAAAAGATTCATCTAGATACTATGAAGCATCTCCTCATTCTTCCCCTCCCCCCTTGCGCTCCTTGGCCTTAATAAGTCCCATCCCTCTTTCCACTCCTATTTTCTCACCCAATCAGCCATAAGGGCAGCCATGGCACGGCCACTCTCATGGTAATCCACTCCTCCATGGCTGGGGCCCACCAGCACAAAGACGAAGCGCACCGGCACAGGGGCCTCCAGGGCCCCCTCTATCACCACAGAGTCCCCCAGCCTGACGAAGGCCACGGCAGGCTTCTCCAGGGAGTCCATCACCCCTGGAACAAACACACACACATAGAGTTTAGATTACAGTCTCCATATTCTTTAGAATAAATGGTTGAATAGGCAAATCAGGCAGAGTATCCAGTTGGGCTCCCGAGTGGCGCAGCGGTTTAAGGCACAGCATCTCAGTACTAGAGGTGTCACTACAGATACCCTGGTTCGATTTCAGGCGGTATCACAACAGGCCGTGATTGGGAGTCCCATAGGGTGGCGCACAATTGGCCCAGCGTCGTCCGGGTTTGCCCGGTGTAGGCCGCCATTGTAAATAAGAATTTGTTCTTAACTGACTTGCCTAGTTAAATAAAATAAATGTAAAAAGTTGGTGGTGAGTTGTATTTCACTTTTCACACACGACTTACCTGAGAGGACAATGGAGGCTTCCACACTATCAGTTGTATCTCTCTGAAAAGCGAAGGGAGGAAGGTCAGTTAGTGAGATATCGGGAGAGAAAGATAGATTTATCAAAGAAAGAGGAAGAGAGGTTGAATGAAGTCATGAAGTGCTGGAATGATATTTAGATTTAGCGGTGGGATTTAGATCCTAAGCCTAGTGTTACCTGCTTGGTGACAGAGAAGGTCTGCATTTCGATGTCTCCTCCCAGGGGTTGAGCTACAGCTCCCTCAGACTGACTGCGTCTCTGCAGTAGAGCCCTCAACAGGCCATCTCTATCAGTGGCACGGATCTCACCCTTGCTCAGCAATTCATCCACCACCTTCTCAGCCACAGCAGACAGACTGCTGGCTTGCAGGTCCAGAATGATCGCACCTGAACACACAGACAGAGTTTTGGGATAGGTCAAACATGGCCTGTTGCTGCCTGCCATCTATTTTTGGAAATACAGTTTCATGTGGTGGCTCTGAGAAAAGATTCAATTTCTAATAACCTCATGAAATTATCCAGATTATGTCAAGAAATTATTTTAGATTGAGTGATAAACACAGTGCATTTGTTCAGATAGTCACCTGTGCTCATGATCTTGCGAAGCTGGATCAGACTCTTGAAGGTGAGGTAGGAGACGTGGGAGGGGCCCCACTTGCCCGTTGCTCTGTTCAAATTCTCCTCATAGCCCACCCAGCGGCCAGTCTCCTGCCAGCTGCTGCCTATGAGCTCATTCAGCTCCACATAGGCCTGAGACACACACACACAACATCATGCTCAGGTTCAAAATGGCAACTTCCTTGTCAATATACTAGATATCCGTTTATTTGAAACTATACCCCAAATGGGGCTTACCTGAGCATCCCCTCTGGTGTTGGCGTTGGTGTTCAGGTTCAGATAGGCTGAAATACAGAGAGGTAGTGTTCAGTCCTAGCACTCCATTGGAGGTGTACTTGTGTAGGTGAGACATACAGAGGGGAGTAGAGAGAATGTGTTGATGGGCGGTTAGGGCTCACCCTCTGGGTCGGTGTGAACGACGATGCTCTGGATGGCCTGGGTGCTGTCCTCTTCCTGCCTGCTCTGCTCCAGGTCATAGTTGCCACTGGGGTGGGGAGGAAGGGGTAGGGGGTGAACCCGGTTAGTGAGGGGGGCACGAGACGCAGGTGTGCTGCTCCTCAACACCTGTCCATGTCTCACCAGATCTTACAGACAACAGGCCAGGTTGTGCTCCTATCTTTCATGAAGTACCTGCAGCTCCTGGTGTTTGGTGTTCTGGCCAAGAGGGACAGCAAAAGCCTGTATGACGTCTGTATATTCTGTAGGCTCAGAATCATTCGCTGGTTGTGTTACCAGAGATTGGTGACTTCAGTGAGAGACTTGGGCAAGCTCTGCAATATCAGTGCTGCCTTCCCAGATAAGGGCGTCATGCTGGCTTAGACCAGTGGGGGGTGGTATTGTATAATCATGTACAGTAGGCCTACTTCTGATCACTCTCACTGACAATCTAGACAACCATTTGAAGTAGCTGCATTCACAATATCTTGTTTTCGACTCTTTCACCCATTAATTTAATTCCTTCTAATATTGTTCAGGTTGGACTTCTTGTATGAGGAAATGCTAATTAGACTTAAAATATGAACTTTTAAGAGGGGAGAGCACTCACAGTCTGATCGGAGATGGGAAAGCAGAGTCACTCTCCTCCTCAGAGGACATGACATCCTGGATGGAATCAGAGAGAGGGGGGGGGTCAGAGTAAAAGATGTGAATAAAATGTTACAAATACTTTGAATTGACAATTCACATTTCCCCATCCCATTCACTGCATTAGTGCAATAACAGTGTGTTTTATCCACCTCTCCAAAAGACAGGTCGTTCTCCATTGGAGTGTGTCAGTGCTTGCTTCGTCTGTCCTTAAACTTTCAGCAACGTTTGTGCATACCCTGTAATGTGAATGCACATTGACATAAATGAATAAACACAAACACACTAGAATTAGACACATGAAATACAGACATGCATTTGACCTTTATTTTACCATTGAAATGAATAATCTCTTACAAGAGAGACCTGGCCAAAAATGCAAAACACTACAGTTTAAAAAGATAAATGTACACATTGAGCAACAACATGGTTTAGGGAAGTGTCGTGCAACTAAGGGTCAAAACACTGACAGCCCCTCACTTTTAAATGTAGGAGCTCTTGTAAATTCCAGGACTTCTTGAAGCTTGTTCCAAATGGAAGGGGCAGAGAACCCTCCCTGGATTTTGTGTTACATGCTCTAGAACAAAGCTTTCTTAATGTCCAACAAGCTTTCTCTACCCTTAACTTTGTTCTGAACACCTCCAAAACAAAGGTCATGTGGTTCGGTAAGAAGAATGCCCCTCTTCCCAAGGGTGTGATTACTACCTCTGAGGGTTTAGATCTTGAGGTATTCACCTCATACAAGTACTTGGGAGTATGGCTAGACAGTACACTGTCCTTCTTTCAGCACATATCAAAGCTGCAGGCTAAAGTTAAATCTAGACTTGGTTTCCTCTATCGTAATCGCTCCTCTTTCACCCCAGCTGCCATACTAACCCTGATTCAGATGACCATCCTACCCATTCTAGATTACAGAGACATCATTTATAGATTGTCAGGTCAGGGTGCTCTCAAGAGGCTAGATGTTCTTTACCATTCGGCCATCAGATTTGCCACCAATGCTCCTTATAGGACACATCACTGCACTCTATACTCCTCTGTAAACTGGTCATCTCTGTATACCCATCGCAAGACCCACTGGTTGATGCTTATTTATGAAACCCTCTTAGGCCTCACTCCCCCTATCTGAGATATCTACTACTGCAGCCCTCTTTCTCCACATACAACTCCCATTCTGACAGTCACATTATGTTAAAGGTCCCCAAAGCACACACATCCCTAGGTCGCTCCTCTTTTCAGTTCGCTGCAGCTAGCGACTGGAACGAGCTGCAAAAAACACTCAAACTGGACAGTTTTATCTCAATCTCTTCATTCAAAGACTCAATCATGGTCACTCTTACTGACAGTTGTGGCTGCTTTGTGTGATGTATTGTTGTCTCTACCTTCTTGCCCTTTGTGCTGTTGTCTGTGCCCAATAATGTTTCTACCATGTTTTTGTGCTGCTACCATGTTGTGTTGCTACCATGTTGTTGTCATGTTATGTTGCTACCATGCTGTGTTGTCATGTTTTGCTGCCTTGTTATGTTGTTGTCTTAGGTCTCTCTTGTTGTGATGTGTGTTTTGTCCTATGTTTATATTGTATTTTTAAATTATTTTTTATCCCAGGCCCCTTCCCCGAAGGATGCTATTTGCCTTTTGGTAGGCCGTCATTGTAAATAAGAATTTGTTCTTAAATGACTTGCCTAGTTAAATAAAGGTTAAATAAAAAAATATTTAAAAACAATTAACCTTTTTCCCCTAGCTCTGTACGGGCCTAAGGCACAGTCAACAATGCACATGTGAGCGCAGGCGATAGTTGTCATTTTTCTGCTGGACAATGTAGGTACACAGGTGAAAAGGACCTGTCTCAGTATGGCCTTATAAATATAAACATACCAATGATTAGTCTCAAAGAGCTAAAGAATGCCAGCCCGCTCTCATATAGAGGGGGATATTAGGGATTCCCTCTGTCACAATCAATGTTTCAAACAGTGATATCAAATAAGACCTTGCTCTAGTCTAGACCTCTCAGCTCTATCTTGACTATTTTGGGGGAGGGGGAGGGGGAGGGGTTTATGGCCCTGAAGAATAATTCTGGGAATACCTGAGACTCAACTGCCCCTGCATCAGTTCTATAACTGGGGTAATCTGGGTTAAACTCCAACTGTGGTAATCTGGGGTAAACTCTGACTGGGGTAATCTGGGGTAAACTCTAATTGGTGTAAACTCTAATTGGGGTAATCTGGGGTAAACTCTGACTGGGTTAATCTGGGGTAAACTCTGACTGGGTTAATCTGGGGTAAACTCTGTCTGGATTAATCTGGGGTAACCTCTAATTGGGTTAATGTGGGGTAAACTCTGACTGGGTTAATCTGGGGTAAATTCTAACTGGGATAATCTGGGGTAAACTCTGACTGGGTTAATCTGGGGTAAACTCTGACTGGGTCAATCTGGGGTAACCTCTAATTGGGTTACTCTGGGGTAAACTCTAATTGGGGTAAACTGGGGTAAACTCTGACTGGGTTAATCTGGGGTAAATTCTAACTGGGCTAATCTGGGGTATACTTTATCTGGGGTAATCTGGTGTCAACTCTAAATGGACTGTTTTTGTCATGTTTTCATGGGCTACTCATACACACAGTGAACCCAAATTGGTCACAATGTGTCACAAGCCCAACCAACAGGGCACATGAACCTCTACACAAGTAAGCCTTATAAACACATGTATGACACATTTTGAGACCCATTTAATCAAGATACCATCAGTGCATGTCACAGCCCCTGTCACAGCCCCACCAGCGCATGTCACAGCCCCTATGAGCTGTGCTCCTAACCATGAGTCAGCCGTTGAGACAGTGTGGCCCTTGCAGTGGTTTGAGTAGGAGACTCACAGAGTCTTATCTCTGGGTTACGCCTTCCCCAGGCCAGACAGACACCCTAGTGCTCTAGTCATCCATTACAGTAACTTACAATATTACAACTCATACTGTAACAACTATTTTGTACAGTAACTTGTAATTTAACAGATCTACTCTACTCCAAAAACAGTAAAGATTTAAAAAAGGCTGGTGGTAACTCGTGGTACAATGACAGGCAATACAAATCTTTATGTACAGTGAGAAGTAGAATATTTTAATGTGTATTAATGTAAAATTGTGTCTTCATTTATCTGGTTACACAATGCATATGTAGTGCTCCAAACACACATAAAACAATGCTGATTAGAAATATTATGCAAATGTGTTTAACATTGAAACAACAGAGGCTGATGGACAGATAAGAAGACACTGTTCACTACCGCCATCGTCTCTCAAACCTTGTGACCCTGAGCTTTTTAAACCTCCGTCGACCACTAAATTAAGGTGAGCGGGAAAACTTAAAAAAGTCAACTTTCTTCACCTATACCATCACTAATTAAACTGATGAAGAGAAGAGTGATGTTAGCTGTTATTTGAAACATCACGGGCCACAACCAAACACTACAGACCTTAAATTTTATTATACAACTCACACATAATGCTGGTTAGATTTTACAGTCATTTTTGTACCAATTACAAACAAGAAAAAAAGCACCTGGGTCATTGTACGGTTAGTTAGCAACAGACTAATCGAGAGACTTGGGTTGTAGAAAGACAAACTGTCATTCCAAATATGTATTCTCACTGATAGGCATATATGATCAAATTTTAGTATAAACCTCAGATACATGGAAAGTTAGATAAAGTTGTCTGTCGCATGTTTCATTCAAATCCCAACCTTTTCTCACCTGTACTCCACTCAATACCACTGACCCCTAAGCCCCCTCAATGACAGACGCCAGTAAAGGACCCCCGGCCTGGGAGTCCACACCCTTACCTGCACCAAGGTGATCCAGCCTAGTCTGTGGCAGTAGAAATAGGTTGATCGCCACGATGCTAACGTAAACGTACCCAATGATAGAGTGATCTGGGGCGGATGGAGAGGCAGAGAGAGAGAAAGAGAGAAAATGGAGGGAACACCCATTTGAAAGTACGCCGGGGCAAGAAACGCTGTACTACGTTCAGCACCAAAGGGGATAGAGAGATAAGGCCTGTGTGACAGACAAACAGCCCTATCGATGTGGCCCACCTTGGGCCAGGGATATCCCAACCCTTCTCTCTCCCCTCCGCCCTCTCTGTTTGGAATGATGCCAAGTCAGGACACAGGGTGCCAGAGAGACCAAACCTGTATGGACCAACAGGACCAGCTTCACCCTGCATGGAGGGGAAAGGGGGTATGGAAGGGGGGCACTCTATCAGAACGTGAGCATCTTGACTTCTGACGTCATCTTGTTAACATACTAGGGATTCCCTTCTATGAAGGGAGGGATTCCCCCTCGTGATGACCTTGAGTGGGTTTTATTATTAAATTATTATTACATTTTTCCATTAAGAGCTGCCAAACTTATAAGCAGGCCTCGGTCACACTTTATTTGGATAGTCCAGATTTTTCCATCAGTAGATGGTCTACAGATGGTCATACTATCAACAATCTGTTAGGGTTAGGTTAAGAATAAGGGTCAACTTTATTTTACTAGGCAAGTCAGTTAAGATTATTTTCAATGGGCCTAGGAACAGTGGGTTAACTGCCTGTTCAGGGGCAGAATAAGATTTTGTACCTTGTCAGCTCAGGGATTTGAACTTACAACCTTTCGGTTAGAGTTAATGCTTTAGGCTTGGGATAAGTTTAGGGTTAGAATAACGGTTAAGGTTAGGGTTAGAGCTAGGGTTAGTAGATAGTTAGTTGAAATGTTACTGATAGTCTGTAGATAGTCCATATAACATCTACAAATGGACTATCCAAATAAAGTGTTACCAGGCCCCCACTGACACATGTCATACTGTATGACCTACTGTAACTCCCCCATCACCCCATGGCTTAACGTTCACACCATCAGATCGACCTTGATCCTTTTAAGGCCTTGATTGGGTCTTGTTTCTCAAACACAAGAAACTGATGACAGCAACATACGATGAAACAAGTAAATATATCTTGTGTATCCAAATATAGAGAGTGCCTGATGGTGGGGGTCTGTGGGTGACCTGTACTGTACCTCTATGAGACAGGAGAGGGACATCCATCCTGGCTTTTAATGAGATGACCAGAGATTGAAATATTTAACTATATTTCCATTTGCTCTGATTCTACAAAACACACAACATACTGTATCTGTATTTGTATCTAAATACCTGTATGAACAATCTCTCCAGCTTTGCGTGAGGAACTTTGTGCACCTCCTGTAAGGGAAATAAAATGTTTATACTACTGTAAATGCCGGCCCTTGTAATTGAAAAACCGTGTAGCCCGGTAAAAAATACATTTTTATTAACTGGCTCAATGCTTGTTGGATCTTTCTTTTTTTTTTTTTTTTTTTTTGCGAGGTAACTTTGAGGAAATCAATAACATCCCCTGTTACCACTCAACAAATGTTGTTACTTTAAACGCAAATGTTATTGATGCACCACCACCATTCTTGCCAGTAGTCAATTAATGCTGAATCAATCTGTGAAAAGCATGAATTGGACATTAGAAATATGACAGTGTGTTCATCCATGCTCATGACAGAGGGGTTACTAGATAAGCAGTGGACCACACCCATGTGTTTACTTTAGAGCGGGGGTACTCAACTCTTAACCAATGAGGTCCAGAGCCTGATGGGTTTCTGTTCTACCTGATAATTCATTGCACCCACCTGGTGTCCCAGGTCTTAATCGGTCCCTTATTAGAGGGGAACAATGAAAAAATGGAGTGGAACTGTCTTCAAGGCTTTAAGGTGAACTTCAGGGCTCTAGATGTTCACTGCACTTGGGCTTTTGCATTCCCAATTTTTCCCCATTTACTATAGCGCCTATGCTATTTCCCATTCAATTTATGGCACCTGTCTCAGAGCTAAACGGTATTGTAATGTAGTCATTGTGAACATGTGATCAGCCTTTTATGTTATGTATATGTACATTAAACGTTATAAGCAGGAACTGAAGCATTCTGGGAATGATAATAGTGTGTCTTGTTGAGGGAGTATCAAAGTTATTGAATTACTGAGAAAACAATAAATAATAGGACAAATCAAAAGGGGAGAAGCCTGAGAGAGAGAGAGAGAGACGGACAGGGATAGAGAAAATAGCGATTTTGCTGTGGCACAGGACGGTTAACATTAATAGTGGAGGTCCATCTGCTGTGTCCATATGCCCCTGTACTGTCCCTCTTTAGCATTATCGTACGTAATATGCAGAACATAGATGAGGACGTTATTCTCTTGGGGTTGTTTGTCTTGGGAGTCATGGTGTCCTCGGTTCAATCCCCGCAAGGAACACTGTATTCCCAGCATTAGCTACAATATTGACAAACTAAAGAGGCTGTTGGTTGCATCCTTCTTGTGACATACAGTCACTTACCAGCTTCAAAATTGATCAAAACCGATGCAGGAGGGAATCTCCTCTAACAAATCATATGACAAACCAATAACACCATAACAATTCATCCTTCACAGAGTTGAGAAATTACTGTTGACTGGTATGGAGGGGCCTCTTGCAAAAATGATCATGGCAACCCAATCATATATGAATTACACAATGCTAATGTTGAATGCTTCAATTCATAAAGTTCTGATGGGGGAATTGTGTGGCACAAAATGAGCGGCAGACGGTGACAGTACTATGGCGCTCATAGACTGAGACGATAGGCTCTATCAGGCATAGAGCAAGCAGGCTTGCATGAATTATCACTCCTTACCAGAGCCTGTACCCTGGACCCACCTAGCCAGTGTCAGCCACTTACCGCCCAAAGAGCAGAAACTCATAAAGGGCCAAAGTGCAAAACCATCAACCAAGCAAAAGGAATTCAACAGACAGTACACTGCGCAGAACATACTGTAGAAGTCAGATAAATGTGAAAACTAATTCAACAAATATCACTTTACAGAATAGGACCTTTTAACACTGAGTTGAGTATGGCAAGTAATATAAAACTGTAGGCAAAGGATTTTGCCTGTGTCACCCTCTAGTGTACAAATGTGCCTCAGTGAAAACAAGTGTCTGTATGGGTTGCGGTCTCCTCCTTCCTCCCGTGTTGCCAGTAAAGCCTGGGTTCTGAACATGACAACAATTAGGAAGAAAACGAACAATGCCATTTTATTTTATTTTGAGATTGAAGTCCTCCCAGTGGGTATCAAACATTGTCATCAGCAATCAATAACAGTATTCAGCAATGATAATTCAAATGGCGTGTGATGATCATGGGCTGATGTCTCATTAGTGTAGCAGACAGACCAGTGGGTGGTGGCCTTCATTACCATAACTAGCAATTAATCTACTCAACTGACGAGTTCTACTTAAAGCTAATTGCAAAGCATCAGTTGCAATATGGGAGATCAATACACAGTAACACAATGCGAGACAGGCTTCAGCAGCTCAAATTGATTGTTTATCTGGCTGATGATGGTGCTGTAAACAGATAGGCATAGAAGATCTGGAATAAGGAAGTTCCACCCAACCAGTCTTCCCATGTCCTCCCTTTCTCTGATCCCATAACATAGGAGCTGCCAGGACTGGGGTCATCATACTATAAACCTTTCAGCTTTGGTCTACAGTAATCATATAAAGTCCTGGAACACTGCAATGGGAGCAGAGAGAGAGAAGGAACAGAAAGGAGTCTCTGCTGTGTGAGTGGTGACAGACAGCAGCATTGATCTGAGTGATAACTGTTGGAGGATGGAGGGAATTGAGATCTACAGGATGACACAAGGTGGGCGATTTCTGGTCCACTTTTCCACTTGCTTGCCAGCATAGGTGTTCTGGAGAGCGTCCCTGACCTGAAGGGGCATACACATTGTTGAGACCATTTGTGTCAATCTCAAAACATGTGTCAATTTCAGTGATGCAAACAAACTGGCTGAAGTTGACAGTTCTGCAACTTCAGAGGAGAAAGCTTCCAGTACTCACATCCTGTTCCATGGGGAAGCCACCTGTTTCCAGCTTGGAGAAGACCAGCTCCCCGTTGATCTCCAACTCAAAACTGCCTGCAGAAACAACAGCATCACACTTCTCTTCAAAACAAATGTAGGTTTAACCTTGATGGACACATACACAAAACAGGCATGAAAACTGGTATTTTACCAAAAAGAATAGGTAAACATTACAACATATATTACAATACATTTCACTGTAGCCACTGTGCTTCGGCATCTGCATTGCTTGCTTTTTAGGGTTTTAGTCTGGGTTTCTGTATAGCACTTTGTGACAACTGCTGATGTAAAAAGGGCTTTATAAAATAAATGTGATTGGTTATCCAGCTGACCTTTTCGTCCTACAAAGCCTGACACCTCCGCCCCAGGAAACGCCACAGCGACAGCCTGCTGAAGTTTCTTGTAGCGGGGCCCGTACCCTCATTGGCCACTGAAACAGTGATAGAAAACCAAAATGGCGATGAATAATTAAAACGGCATAAAAATAAACAACATAAAGACTCAACCCGAGTGTTAAAAGGTATGGCAGTTGCAATATTTCCATAGTTTGCATAATGTAAATGTTCCATGACTTCCAGTTTACAGCCTCTTTGTTAAACAAACGCATCCTCCCAAATATAAATGAACATAAACCTACCAGTACTCCACTCTGATCTGCACCACACCCATGGCTTTTGACCCAGATTCTTCTCCTCACTCCTTTCTTGATTGTGCTTCGCTGATGTAAAGGTGTTTTGACTGAGGTTGGAGGAGTAAGAAACCTCAATACGAAAATACAATAGGAGCAATCGTAACCTGCCTCCTTAGTTATGAGTAAATCTAAGAGGGTATATTGGATTACATCTTTACTGTCCCAGGTAGGGTTGTGCCAGTGATCAACTGAAACAGGCAAGTTACATGATAGTTAACTGTTTTTTCATGTAAAACAATAAACATTGCGAAAACAAAAAACATTGACAATCAAGACACCAAAGGCTCATCATCCTGAGTTATTGGAAGTTTCTATCCTGTTCTTTAGTAATGGATAAGTTCTAGGATTCCATGTGTGTAGTGTCAAGACCATAACATGCAGGAACAACACCTCCACAAAATGTCATATCTGAGAATATCTATTCTACAGAGTGACTTGGAAACATTTCATTTAACAGAAGTACATAGCTTGCTTGATGGCACTGGTATTTTGAACTGAACACCAGTTAATTCAGGAGGAAATCTGAAATGTAAATTCCAATTGCCCTGAACATCTATTCAATGTGGAATTATAATTTCAGTTTACTTCCTGAATTGAATTAATTAAAATTGACCACAAACCTGCTTAACACATTCAATACAGGAAGAAAAACTCAGACACACTTTACTTTAGCCAGTCAGCAGGGTTTGATCAATGCAGGCGCAATGTATGAAACGTACCAAGATGCTTCTTGCTCCAAAGGCTTTTCTCTTCCTACTGCAGTTGTCATGGCTGGCTCTGTTGACATTACAGCGTGGGTGTAGCCTACAGCTGTTCCCCCTATAGAATGATCACATGACAGTGGCATTCGATGTCTGAATGTGAGCATCAACAAGAGAGTAATTACTGAGACCTGAGTAACACACCTGAGGTGCTATGTTGCCATGGGGATGTACTCTATGGAGAGTTCAGACCTGTGAATGAGCCAATACTCTAATAATATGGTAATATGTTGTTACATAGCCCTTTAGAACTGATGTTCTCCATTCTGATGGAGTTGAGTAGTTATTACAGAAGTGAAAAAAAATAAAAAATGTTAAGTAGTTTTGAGCATGACACGTTAAAACAATACTAACATATTTATAGAGTTAAATAATCCATAACTTTATTTTGTGATAGAAGTTCTCCTAATGGGTATCATACTTGACAGCCCTGGGCAACAGAAAAAAATGTATTCAGAGATGATATTCAATAAACTGTGCGCATAAACAGGGGCTGATGAGGTGTTGTTAGTGATAGACTGACCAGTGAGAGATGGCTTTCAAAACAACCTAGGATTTATCTACCTGCAAGGTCAGCTCCACTAACAGTTCAGCTGATCATATATAAAAGCCACTGAGTCAATGAAAATGCATTATCTATGATTCAGTGACAGTATACAATTGCATAAACACAAGAGGTTTTGCTACTACGGTGTTTCTCATGTTTCGGCTAAAGAGAACAGTTCAAAACAGAGATATAGTTCACTGTTAAAGACACTGCCTGGAATGCTCCAGGCAGATTAGCTATAGATGGACATAACTGAAGAAAAAAAACCTGATTAAATCCAAGTTCCGACATTGATACACTAGTTTTAAAGATACATAAAAGTTGTAGTGACAGAACTGAACACAAAAAAACCCGTTAAAAGTCTAAGCTTCAACCTTGATTAAAGTGTCTCCACTTTAGAACACATCTTATTAAATACATTGACAAACATTGCATTGACAGGTTCAAGCAGCACGTTCATCATCATAGTAGGGTACAGGATACAAGTTGTGAAACAGGGCTTATGATGCTTAGAGCTAGGTGATAGAATTATTTTCACAGAGGGCTGTAAATAATTGAGCTCCTTCCCTTCTTGCTTTTGGTACGCAATAACATTTATTTTTTACGTTCATCAAAACTTTGTTTATGTCTGGCCAATGATGGTGCTGTATTATTTGAGAGGAATTAGAACAATCAGGCAGTAACTGTCTGCCAGGCAATGAGGCTTTCGGAATAAAATAGGGTGCTCCCCTCAACCCCTCGATCTTACGGTCTCCTCCATTTCACTGATCCCATAACATAGGAGCTGCCAGGACTGGGGTCATCATACTATAAACTTTCAGCTTTGGGCTACAGTAATCATATAAGTCCTGGAACACCTCAATGGGAGCAGAGAATAAGGGGAGAGAGAAGGCACAACAAAACCTTACGACAGGTTGTACTCTAAATCAAAGACCGTGGTCTTAGTCCAACTCTGCTAGTGTAGTTTCAACAGAGAGTTGCGTGTCACCCTCATGCCCGGTTAGTGCAAAGGCTGAGTGAGTAATGACAGTGGCAGTGATGGATGCACACTGTCCTGTCTTCAGCATGCTGCTGTCAGGAGAGGGCAGGGTTGGAGAATAGAGGGAGAGGAGATCTACAGGATGACACAAGGCGGGCGGCTCTTGGTGATCTTCTCCACTGGCTTGCCATCATGGGCGTTCTGTATAGCGTCCATGATCTGCAGGGGGACAAGACATATTGTGTCATTGGGGGTAGTCATTGGCAGTTGACACACACAGTGTGTTAGACATTAAAATGACAGCCTTGTAAGAAGTTAACAACTTACGTCGTCTTCATATGGGAAGCCGCTTGTTTCGAGCTTGGAGAAAACTACTTGCCCATTGATCTCAATCTCAAAACTGCCTGCAGAAACAAAAGCATCAAATCAAGGAAAACAATGTAGTCTGAGAATATAGTAGAAACATACTCACCAGCCAGTTTATTAGGTACACCACCATGTTCAAGAAAATGGTCCACTCCTACAGACAGTGAGTCATGTGGCCGTGGCTAGCTATATAAAGCAGGCAGACCGGCAGAGGCATTCAGTTACTGTGCGATTGGATGTTAGAAGAATGGGCAAAACGAATGACCTAAGTGACTTTGAGTGCGGTATGATCGTCGGTGCCAAACACATCGGATCGAGCATCTCAGAAACGGCCTCCTGGGCTTTTCAACAACAAAAGTGTCTAGGGTTTCCCCAGAATGTTGCCACAAACCAAAACAATCCAGTCAGAGATCAAAGGAAAATATCAAGAATCGTGCAAGCTAACAGGAGAGCCACAAACAGACAAATAACGGCCCAGTACAACAGTGGTGTGTAGAATGGCATTTTAGAGCGCACCGATCCCTGTCAAGGATGGGCTGTTGCAGCAGACATCCACACCAGGTTCCACTCCTATCAGCTAAACAAAAGAAGAATCTCCAGTGGGCACGCGACCGCCAACACTGGACAATTGAGAAGTGGAAAAACGTCATATGGTCCAACGAATCCCGGTTCCTGTTGCTTTATGCTGATGGCAGAGACAGGATTTGGAGTAAGCAGCATGAGTCCATGGACCCATCCTGCCTGGTGTCAATGGTACAGGCTGATTGCGGTGGTGTACCACGATCCAATCTGCAGCAACTGCATGATGCCATTGCATCAGTGTAGACCAACATCCCTTTGGAATGTGTCCGACTTGAAGAATCCATTCCCCCAAATAATTCAGGACGTTCTGGAGGCAAAGGAGGGTCTGTGTGGCAGTGTGCTCCCATCACTGCCACTGCCATTACTCACTCACCCTTTGCACTAACACCTCTCTAATAAACTGTCCAGTGAGTATATAGCTACACAGAAGAAAGAACATGTAACGATGTCACAATGCTTTACATTATTAGTGTACCAACACTGTACGTACCTGTATTGTCTGTAGTAGGCTATGTGGAAAGGACCAACTTACCTTGCCTTCCTACGAAGCCCGACACTTCCGCTTCAGTGAATTCCGCGGTGACAACCCGCGCGAGCTCCTGATAGCGGGGCTCGTACCCTCATCCACCGCTAAGGACAACGACAAAACAAAAACATGGCTTAATGATGAATAATTAACCCTAAAGTAGTTGGGGGAAAATGTCCAAGCAATGTCTAAGATAAACATTTATCAACTAACGTTAGCTAGCATAAAACATAGCCCGTTTCATAATAAAAGAGTGGGTACTCTGCGCTATGAAGATGGCTGGTTCGAGCTGTTAGCTTCTGTAGCTACAGTAGCTACCTAAAACGCATGGGAGCTGCGTAAAAAAGGCGAATAATCCAATAAATGGAAAATAATTATACCAGTATTCGACTTTGACTTGCACACCCATGGCTGTTGAAGAAACTAGCTAGCTTGCTAGTTCCTTCTCGATAAGCTGATTCAGGTTTGACCTAAAGACACGATTGTGTAACACAGATGCTAAAAAGGCTAACTAGCTAGCTGAAGCGTATGAGCAGAGAAATGCTTTTGGTTGGTGTAACCAGAGGTGGGAGGAGCGAGAAAAAGCAGGAAGAAAATACTAGCAGGGACCTGCACCAATACAAAACAGCAATATATCAACCTATGTGACATTAAAGAGGGCCAACCAACATTCTAGTAGAGAAGGCAGTGATGAGTACTAAAATTGTCGCCCGTAATAAATCGCAGTGCGCTATTATAAACTGCAACTAATAGCTTTAATGAAGTGGTAGCTGCATTTATATAGATGATGTCGCCATAGTCTAGGACCGATAGGAATGTCTACTGAATAATATGCTTTCTACTAAACCCATTTTTATTCTCAGTTTATTCTCATGCATTCAATTCATATTTACAACTTCACAACTCGTAAATACCATCTTCCCATTTGGTTTTAAACACACCATTATTACAGTTTATTACTGCTCACCTTCAGACTCATAAAGACATCACAAGTCATCATGGCAAGTGTCCACTCCCTTCAGAGTAAAAGCTACACCCCAGTCTTTCAGGAACTTGTTGTAAGCTAGAAGTAAAAGGACTGTTATTGGGCATTGACATGATGACTAAAATGAGTTGGATTATAACAATTTAGGGAAGAAACTAAGCACAGACAAAGCTTAAAATGAAGAGAAATGGCAACCAAAGATTCATCAACATGTGGTAAGTTTTTTCATCTCTATTGTCTTACATATCAACTTTAGAAAAAGGTTGTACTGTATATAAAGGACAATTTACACATGGCTTGTGAAGTTGTTTTTACAGTTATCAGTCACTTTGGTGCATTTCTTAGATCAAAAGTGCAATTCTTGATACTACTTGTACAAATTCCAAATAATCTAGTCACTTGTACACATCATTAAAGCAATTTCTTATTCCTTTGAACAAATTTCAATTGATAATGTACACGTCAGCTTTTTTCCACATTATCAATTGCTCATGTCATGTTGATCAAAATGTAGTAGATGGTTCTCTGTTGAATAGTCTTACCCTCAAAATATCTAGGCATTAGTTCCTTGCACAAGCCATTACATGCAAAATTGTTGAACTATTTGTCATAAACTGTCAAGCATAGTTTTACACATTTCTATTAGACCTTTTGTACAAAAACGTGAATTGATGAATCGTGCAGGTGATATTGACCCTCACTCATGAAGGAATGTAAAGTGTTAGTTCAACCAACAATCAACCAGTTGTCTAAATTGCTCAAAGGTGCATCTAGTGAAGAATCAATTGGCAAGCATATATAGACAGACCACAACACAGAGTTGCAATTTTCCAATAATGGATGGACCAGGAAACTAACAGCCTGTATCCGCTTACGGAGCCGCAGTCAAACGACCACCCCTCATCACTGTCAAACGCTCCCTAAAACACTTCTGTGAGCAGGCCTTTCTAATCGACCTGGCCCGGGTATCCTGGAAGGACATTGACCTCATCCCGTCAGTTGAGGATGCCTGGTCATTCTTTAAAAGTAACTTCCTCACCATTTTAGATAAGCATGCTCCGTTCAAAAATGCAGAACTAAGAACAGATACAGTCCTTGGTTCACCCCAGACCTGACTGCCCTCGACCAGCACAAAAACATCCTGTGGCGGACTGCAATAGCATCGAATAGTCCCCGGGATATGCAACTGTTCAGGGAAGTCCGTAACCAATACACGCAGTCAGTCAGGAAAGCTAAGGCCAGCTTCTTCAGGCAGAAGTTTGCATCATGTAGCTCCAACTCCAAAAGTTCTGGGACACTGTGAAGTCCATGGAGAACAAGAGCACCTCCTCCCAGCTGCCCACTGCACTGAGGCTAGGTAACACGGTCACCACTGATAAATCCATGATTATCGAAAACTTCAATAAGCATTTCTCAACGGCTGGCCATGCCTTCCGCCTGGCTACTCCAACCTCGGCCAACAGCTCTGCCCCCGGCAGCTCCTCGCCCAAGCCTCTCCAGGTTCTCCTTTACCCAAATCCAGATAGCAGATGTTCTGAAAGAGCTGCAAAACCTGGACCCGTACAAATCAGCTGGGCTTGACAATCTGGACCCCCTATTTCTGAAACTTTCCGCCGCCATTGTCGCAACCCCTATTACCAGCCTGTTCAACCTCTCTTTCATATCGTCTGAGATCCCCAAGGATTGGAAAGCTGCCGCAGTCATCCCCCTCTTCAAAGGGGGAGACACCCTGGACCCAAACTGTTACAGACCTATATCCATCCTGCCCTGCCTATCTAAGGTCTTCGAAAGCCAAGTCAACAAACAGGTCACTGACCATCTCGAATCCCACCGTACCTTCTCCGCTGTGCAATCTGGTTTCCGAGCCGGTCACGGGTGCACCTCAGCAACACTCAAGGTACTAAACGATATCATAACCGCCATCGATAAAAGATAGTACTGTGCAGCCGTCTTCATTGACCTTGCCAAGGCTTTCGACTCTGTCAATCACCATATTCTTATCGGCAGACTCAGTAGCCTCGGTTTTTCGGATGACTGCCTTGCCTGGTTCACCAATTACTTTGCAGACAGAGTTCAGTGTGTCAAATCGGAGGGCATGCTGTCCGGTCCTCTGGCAGTCTCTATGGGGTGCCACAGGGTTCAATTCTCGGGCCGACTCTTTTCTCTGTATATATCAATGACGTTGCTCTTGCTGCGGGCGATTCCCTGATCCACCTCTACGCAGACGACACCATTCTATATACTTTCGGCCCGTCATTGGACACTGTGCTATCAACCTCCAAACAAGCTTCAATGCCATACAACACTCCTTCCGTGGCCTCCAACTGCTCTTAAACGCTAGTAAAACCGATGCCTGCACCCGCATGCCCGACTAGCATCACCACCCTGGATGGTTCCGACCTTGAATATGTGGACATCTATAAGTACCTAGGTGTCTGGCTAGACTGCAAACTCTCCTTCAGACTCATATCAAACATCTCCAATCGAAAATCAAATCAAGAGTCGGCTTTCTATTCCGTAACAAAGCCTCCTTCACTCACGCCTTAAAGCTTACCCTAGTAAAACTGACTATCCTTCCGATCCTCGACTTCGGCGATGTCATCTACAAAATGGCTTCCAACACTCTACTCAGCAAACTGGATGCAGTCTATCACAGTGCCATCCGTTTTGTCACTAAAGCACCTTATACCACCCACCACTGCGACCTGTATGCTCTAGTCGGCTGGCCCTCATTACATATTCTTCGCCAGACCCACTGGCTCCAGGTCATCTACAAGTCCATGCTAGGTAAAGCTCCGCCTTATCTCAGTTCACTGGTCACGATGGCAACACCCATCCGTAGCACGCGCTCCAGCAGGTGTATCTCACTGATCATCCCTAAAGCCAACACCTCATTTGGCCGCCTTTCGTTCCAGTACTCTGCTGCCTGTGACTGGAACGACTGCAAAATCGCTGAAGTTGGAGACTTTTATCTCCCTCACCAACTTCAAACATCAGCTATCTGAGCAGCTAACCGATCGCTGCTGCTGTACATAGTCTATTGGTAAATAGCCCACCCATTTTCACCTACCTCATCCCCATACTGTTTTTATTTATTTACTTGCTCTTTTGCACACCAATATCTCTACCTGTACATGACCATCTGATCATTTATCACTCCAGTGTTAATCTGCAAAATTGTAATTATTCACCTACCTCCTCATGCCTTTTGCACACATTGTATATAGACTCCCCTTTGTTTTCTACTGTGTTATTGACTTGTTAATTGTTTATTCCATGTGTAACTCTGTGTTGTCTGCTCACACTGCTATGCTTTATCTTGGCCAGGTCACAGTTGCAAATGAGAACTTGTTCTCAACTGGCCTACCTGGTTAAATAAAGGTGAAATAAAAAAAAAATAAAAAAAATAAATAAAAACAGGGTCAACAGCCAAGAGGAGGAAGAAGAGGAGCAAGGATGCGTGGTGGAAGGCAAAACAGAGGAAGAGGCAGAAGAGGACATAGGCGCATATCTGATGACATAAGGGCCACTATTGTAGACCATGTTGTCAATCATGGCCTTACAATGGCTGAGGCGGGTCGAAGGGTGCAGCCGAATATTGGGAGCTCAACCGTGTCCTCAATAGTTCAAACGTTTGAAGAGAGAACAAGTATGTCCACCAATGTACAGTGCACTGTTACTGTATATAAGCAGTATACTGTATACTTCCTACAATGCCTCATATTACAGTAGTCCACTTGTATTTCACAGCATACAGAAATATACTCTACAGATACATACTGCACCTTACATGCACCCACCTGTATGTTTTACAGTAAAATGTGTGTTCGCATAGTTTTTGTCTATGTGAAAGTGTGCGATGCATCACTGCATTTTCCCCACATAGGACTGCAAGATTACCTCAAACCGGTGGCAGAGGACACCTTTTCACACCTCAACAGGAGGCTATTTGCACCATGGTCCGAGCAAACAATGCCATGAGACTCAGGGAAATACAAAGGACCATTATAGAAGACAACGATGTCTTTGAAAACATCCATACGGTTAGCATATCAACCATCGACAGGGTGCTGCATAGAAACCAGATGAGTATGAAACAGCTGTACCGTGTACCATTCCAAAGGAATGAGGAGCTACGGAGCTAAGGAGGAGCTAAGGAGCTACGGTATCAGTATGTACAGGTAAAACATATATCTAAGTAACTACTTTACAGCAACATTTTATAGTGATACATAGTACAGTAAGCATAAACTGCACACATTTCCATTGCTGTGGAAGGAACATGCAATATATGTACATTTTATGTCACTCTTCCTTACCAAAACAAATTCAACTGTGTGTTCTGGGATATAGCTTATAATGGAGTTAATCAAGTGAACCTCTCACAACTTTGTATACGTGGATGAGGCTGGCTTCAACCTGACCAAAATGCAGAAGGCGGGGTCGGAATATAAATTGGTCACAGAGCTACTGTGGATTTGCCAGGCCAACTGGGAGGAAATATCACCATGTGTGCTGCTATCTTGGATAATGTGAGTTTCCATCGATCAAACATCATAAGGCAATGGTTTGTGACCCACCCGAGGATGCTCATAGAAATTCCTCCCACCTTATTCACCATTCCTTAACCCAATTGAGGAGTTATTTTCAGCATGGAGGTGGAAGGTGTACGATCGTCAGCCACACACACAGATGACCCTGCTGGCTGCAATGGATGCAGCATGTGAGGACATCACAGCATACTCCTGCAGAGATGGATAAGTCATTCCAAAAGATTCTTTCCACGTTGCATTGGAAGGAAATATCCGGTGTGATGTGATGAGAATGTGGGCCAGACAGGAACGTCTTGTGTTTCTTTCTAATTTAGTTTTTTTTTCCTTTGTGCCCCTTCTCGGTTGTCCAGTCTCTTTCAATCAATAACCCACATACAGTAATATGTAAATAGTACTGTTGAAATTGATATGTGTAACGGTTTTCTTCTGGGTGAAAGAGAGAGGCGACCAAATGCAGCGTGAGTTAGTTTTGTACATCTTTAATAAAGATGAAAATACAACAATCTACAAAACAAGAAATGTGAAAAAACCAAACAGTCCTATCTGGTGCCACAAAGACCAGAACAAAACCCAACACAAAAACAGGTTTTAAATATGGTTCCAATCAGAGACAATGACTAACACCTGCCTCTGATTGAGAACCATATCAGGCCAAACATAGAAATAGACAAACCAGACACAACATAGAATGCCCACCCAGCTCAAGTCCTGACCAACACTAAAACAAGGAAAACACACAAGAACGATGGTCAGAACGTGACAATATGTCATAGAAGTGCAGCCTTGTGCATTTTCAATACAGTAACTGTCATCCAAACTGTAGCCTAAGTTTACATCAGGTAATACGGTCGAGGTACACAGTTACATTGACAACATGCCTAAACATTTTGACGACCTTGGTCGTGAACAATGACTCATTGACTTACTGACATGATCATTGGCATGAATATTTACTTGTGAGAGATGTACTAAGGAGTTTTAGTGACTGGACTAGCTTTAGAAACATATCTATTGTATATTGCAGTTTATTACTCTAACCCTTACATGGCCAGTTGAATGTAAGTTAAGATGATTAACTGCCCTCTTCTATCAATGTGGTGCGTGTACTGATATTTCTAGGCAACATTACTTATAGCAACTATTCATGTTTTTATGTTATCCCCATGTACTGTATGTATACTGTGTGTAGCAGGTACATATTGTGTGTAGCAGGTACATATTGTGTGTAGCAGGTACATACTGTGTGTAGCAGGTACATATTGTGTGTAGCAGGTACATACTGTATGTGGCAGGTACATACTGTGTGTAGCAGGTACATACTGTGTGTGGCAGGTACATACTATGTGTAGCAGGTACATACTGTGTGTGGCAGGTACATATTGTGTGTGGCAGGTACATACTGTGTGTGGCAGGTACATACTGTGTGTAGCAGGTACATACTGTGTGTAGCAGGTACATACTGTGTGTGATAAAGCAACATGTGACAGACATATGATCAAGTTGTCAATACACCACATTATCAGTAGTTTCATAGTGGCGTAATACACACACAGGTGCATGTTTTCTGTGTCTGTTTGTGTATGTACTGTACTTGTGACTGTACGTGTGTGTTTATATATGTACTTGTGACTGTACATGTTTGTGTTTGTGTGTGTACTTGTGACTACGGCTGTGTGTTTGTGTATGTACTTGTGACTATAAGTGTGTGTTTTTTGTGTACTTGTGACTACGTGTGTGTGTTTGTGTGTGTGTACTTGTGACTGTATGTGTGTGTTTTTTACAATTTATTTGTTAATCATTGTGGGAATGACAGTCCCTTTAAAATGGAAGCCTAATGTCAGGCAGTATAACACAAAATGTGCACTAGCATGAACAGCAACTCTGTCTCTCACGTCTCTTGTTTGTGTTGCTCTCAGACCTGAAAGTTATCCTTCTTGGCGGCAGAAACTCTGGGAAGAGCGAAGTGGGCAATGTGCTGCTGGACAGGGAGGAGTTTGTCATCAAGGAGCGGACTACGTGCTCTAGGAGGGTGGGAGAGGTGGCAGGTGGGTGGGTTACTGTGGTGGACACACCTGGCTGGTGGTGTGACTTCAAGGTGCAGGACACGCCTCAGCTGGTGAAAAGGGAGATAGTGCGCAGTGTCTCTCTGTGCACCCCAGGACCCCATATTTTCCTTATTGTCATTAAGACACACTCAGTGTTCTGTGAGAAGCGTCGCAGGGCTGTAGAGGAGCACCTGGCTCTCCTCAGTGAGAGAGTGTGGAGTCACTGTATGGTCGTCTTCACCTGCAGTGACTGGCCTGGACACATGCACATGGAGCAGCAAGTCAAGAGAGGAGGCACGGCCCCCCTGTGGCTGGTGGAGAAATGCAGTCATAGGTATCACTGCCTCAACTTGAAGAGTGGACCAGGTGGAAATCAGGTCACAGAGCTGTTCAGGAAGATGCAGAGACTGGTGACAGAAAATAGTGACAGCTGTTTTAAAATGGAGGGACTGCTTTTACAAGAGGTGGAGGAAAAGAAGAGGATAGTGGAGCAAAGGGCTCAGCAGAGATTGATGAAAATGCAGAAACAGAGATCTCTGCTCAATGGTGAGTTATCACTGTGATGGTTCTTAGTACACAATGCTTTGCCATATTGCCAACAGTAGATTTTAGAATATTTCTGTTCTATCAGGGCTCTACAGTGCGACCATTTTACTCACATATATGCCAAAATATTTTGCTGTGAGACCTGGAATTCAAAAATGAAGGATTCTAGCTGTATTATTATGTAATATGTGGACAACTACAAATACCTAGGTGTCTGGCTTGACTGTAAACTCTCCTTCCAGATTCATATTATACATCTCCAATCCAAAATTGATCTAGAATCGGCTTTCTATTTCGCAACCAAGCCTCCTTCACTCATGCTGCCAAACATACCCTCGTAAAATTGACTATCCTACCGATGCTCGACTTCGGTGATGTCATTTACCAAATAGCCTCCAACACTCTACTCAGCAAACTTGATGCAGTCTATCACAGTGCCATCCATTTTGTCACGAAAGCCCCATATACCACCCACCACTGCGACCTGTATGCTGTCGTCGGCTGGCCCTCGCTACATATTCCTCGCCAGACCCACTGGCTCCAGGTCATCAAAAAGTCTTTGCTAGGTAAAGCTCCGCCTTATCTCAGCTCACTGGTCACCATAACAACATAGTAGCACGTGCTCCAGCAGGTATATCTCACTGGTCATCCCCAAAGACAACACCTCCTTTGGCCGCCTTTCCTTTCAGTTCTCTGCTGCCAATGACTGGAACGAATTGCAAAAATCGCTGAAGTTGGAGACTCATATCTCCCTCACTAACTTTAAGCATCAGCTATCTGAGCAGCTTACCGATCGCTGCAGCTGTACACAGCCCATCTGTAAATAGCCAATCCAACTACCTACCTCATCCCCATATTGTTTTTCTTTACCTTTTTTTTCTTTTGCACACCAGTATTTCTACTTGCATATCATCATCTGCACATCTATCACTCCCTTGTTCATTTTCTAAATTGTAATTACTTCGCTACTATGGCCTATTTATTGCCTTACCTCCTTACTCCATTTGCACACACTGTATATAGACTTTTTCTATTGTGTTATTGACTGTACTTTTGTTTATTCCATATGTAACTCAGTGTTGTTGTTTGTGTCGCACTGCTTTGCTTTATCTTGGCCCGGTCACAGTTATAAATGAGAACTTGTTCTCAACTGGCCTACCTGGTTAAATAAAGGTGAATTTAAAAATAAAAAAATATTTCTCATTGTGCTCCTACATTTTCCAACTTAGGCGCCCATGTGCTCCTTGTAAAAAATGAAAAAGCACTATCTATTATGATGTTGCATTGTTACATTTTCTACCAGGGGAGTCATGTCATCTCTCCGATATCAGAGTCGTGCTGCTTGGAGCTCGGGGCTCAGGGAAGAGTTCAGCAGGAAACACCATCCTGGGTCAAGGAGGAAGCTTTCAGGTCAGAAGGAGAACAGCGCAATGCATGGTGGGAGCAGGGGATGTTGCCGGGAGACAAGTCACTGTGGTGGACACTCCAGGCTGGTGGATGAATTACTTCTCTCAGGATAGTCCTGTTTTTGACAGACAGGAGATAGTGTGTAGTGTATCTCTTTGCTCCCCTGGTCCACATGCCCTCCTGCTGATGGTGCGTGTGGACCGGTCCTTCACAGAGACCAACAGGAGAGCTGTGCAGGAGCACCTAGAGCTCATCACAGACACAGTCTGGGCTCACATCATCGTCCTGTTCAACTTTGGGGACTGGCTGGGAGACACAACCATCGAGCAGCACATTGAGAGTGAGGGGGAGGCCCTCCAGTGGCTTGTGGAGAAGTGTGGCAACAGGTATCATGTCCTCAACAATAGAAGCAACTCAGGATTTCAGGTTACGGAACTGATGAGAAAGATTGAGGAACTGATGTCATGCAACAGCAGTTGTTACTGTAAGATTGAGGGTGGGATTCTGCAGGAGTTGGAGGAGAAGAGGAGGGAAGAACAGAAAAGAGCAGGGGAGAGACTGACGAGCAGGCAGAAACAAAGAGAGACTGCTAGATCTCTATTAGGTGAGTTAAATCAATCTCTCTCTAAATGTACTTTAGGTGTCTGATTCTATTCATATTGGTGTGAAATATTTAGGATGAACATTTTCCATTCGTTCATAGAGCTTTAAATCTGACAATGTGAATGAAACACTTTGTATTCATACATTTTATGTCCACAGCAGATGTGTTATACATGACAGTATTCTTATTTGTTTGTGACAGGGGAGCTCTACTGTCCCTCAGAGCTGAGAATAATGCTGCTGAGTGGCCGCAACACAGGCAGGAGCTCTGCTGGAAACACCATCCTGGGCAGAGAGCACTTTAAAGTAGGGTGCCATGCTACTGACTGTGTGGAAGGACAAGGAAAGGTCAGGGGTGAGACTGTGACAGTTTTAGACCCACCAGGCTGGCTGTCAGTGGGTCCTGGCTCCCTGATGTCTCCCTCAGCCTCTGGGGTAACTGTGGTCCTGGTGGTTGTGAATGTGAGCTCCTCCTTCAGCCACACTGTCTGGAGAACAGCAGAAAAACACCTGGAGGCACTCGGAGAAAACGTATGGAATAGAACCATGGTCCTATTCACCTTCGGGGACTGGCTGGGGGACACAACCATCGAGCAGCGCATTGAGAGTGAGGGAGAGCCCCTCCAGAGGCTTGTCGAGAAGTGTGGCAACAGATACCACGTGTTGGACAGTAAGAACCAGGGGACTGGTGCACAGGTCACTGACCTGCTACAGAAGATAGAGGAGATGCTGGTGGAGGAGAGGTTGGAGGTTCTACGGAGAAGAGAACAGGTTGGGAAGAGTCTCACAGTGATGCAGGAGCCAGAGATGGATGGAGTGATGGGAGAGGGCATAGAGGTCCTTGTAGCAAACCACACAGATGCTCCCTTTCATGATGGTAAGCAAGACTGATGCACATTAGATAGAACTTACAGTGCATCATTTCATGATGTATTTACTATTTATTCTGACAGAGCTCTCTTGTGTTGCAGCATGTGAGGTGGCTAGTTCAGAGGACCTTCTAACCCCAGATGACTCAGGAGCCCCAGACTTTGGTGGACAGGAGTTGGCACCACCAGAGGCCAGCGGAGGATGGTGGACTGAAGCAAATCACTCCATCCTTGATGTGGAGGGGTTTCTGTCCAGTATGGCCAGTGTGCTTCAGGGGAATCAGGAGGGGCTGCTGTGGAACATGGGGGGCAGACAGACGCTAGTGGTGACCCTCCCAGACTGTCTCCATATTGGACCTACTCAGAGCCATCATCTGAGATGGAATGGACAGAATGGTAGAAAACCGGTCACCCTGTTATCTCCAGGACACCAAGCTCTCCTCCTGGTCCAGCAACCCAAAGAACCAGAAAGAATGCTGGTGAAGAACCAGGAAGACATAGTGGATATACAGTCCCTTGGACACCCCAGGCTGAGGGACAGGACCCTCAAGGAGATTGCCAGAACAGGAGGCATGCAGTCCTTGATTGTCCAATGGGGGAACAGTAATTTGGAGGAGCTTGAATCCTTCATTGACTCCTATTTTCAAATGGTGTGGAAGAAAACCATGGGGTCTTTCATAGTAGAGGAGGAGGACTGTCTCACCAGCAACAGCCCAGAGCTGAATGATGTTGGGGAGGATCTTGTAAATAATGGTGACCAGGAGGTGCTGTCATCCATTGACAAGAAGCTGTCTAAGCTGGACCTCCTGGAAGGCATGCAGAGAGACTTGCTGGACCTCAGACAGAGTCTGGATCGCAGCTGTGACATCATACAGGAACTCAGTGACAAAAGTAAAGCAACACAGAAGCCTGCTGTTCCCTCTGATGCAGGGGAGGCAGAAGTGGAGGAAAGTTGCTAGAGGAGAGATGTTCAACAATAACATAAATGATATAAATGAAGTTATAGATTGTTTAAAAAAAAATCTAAATATGCCCTAACATCATTGTTCAGGTAACAACTAATTAACAGTATTGATTTATTGATGGAGTTAATGCTAATGGCGAGGCAGTATATTAACTTCATGATGTCATGTGTTTCCACAAGGGGGAGCCCTCTGATAAGCAATTGTGGAGGGTTGGTCTCCTGCATAGATTACTGTATCTATTCACTACATGAAATATTTCACTCCATTATTATGCAAGATTACCAGTCATTTTAAATCAGTTATTGTAGATAATTTCCTAGATGATTATTTTATTTATCTTATGAGGCTTGTATAAAGACATATCAGGGTCCAGATGACAGCACGTGTCATGCCATAAAAGTAACATATTATATATCATGAAACATATCATAGAGGCGAGTCTTTTTTTGTGTTTGCTCATGAGACTTGTTTGAGTTAACGTAAAAAGAATTGACAGCAACAAAGACTGAGAGCCGTGACCCTCTTAGGTGGTGGGTAAGCTGAGGATGAAAAACTGTCTGACTGTGCTGTGGTGACTGTCTGCAGGTGCTGCAGCCCCAGCCTCAGCCCACTGGCTGATGACTCATCTCTCTACAGCAGAAGCAGAACATGTACAGTAGAACTGGGCTGATTCACAACTGGAAGGGAAACTGTAATGTTACTGTAGGTCTTCACATTGGGTAGCTACTGTTCATAAATAAGGGCATGGAGTTTTTCCTCTTCAGGTTAGAAAACACTTCAGGTGCTATTCATAATTGCTCTCCATCTTGCAACATGCTGAGATGTGTGAGAGGGAGAGAGAAAGAGAGTGAGAGAGAAAGGGGGAGGAATAGGGAGAGAGAGAGAGATGCAGAAACAGAGCATGTCCTAAATTATCTTCAATCTCCAGTTAATGAAAAACAGGAAGTTGGTTCAGGCAGACCAGACATTGTGTTAGCTTAGAATACCATAAAGCTGGAAGGCTACATTTCTAAACCCTTTCAGAATTTGTCCAAGAGCCAGAGAGATGAGTCACACAGACACATACAGCGGCTAATAGATTTCTGGCTGGGTAAGTAAACACTTTGCAAAGCCTGGTGCAGTCAAGGTCAATCTCTATCTACCTTTAAAGCCAACATGTAAGAACCTCAAAGTAAAGTGTTTTTATAGGGCAATTTTTATTGAAATCCAGAAATGGCAAGATGTTTTTGCCAAGCTATTATTTTTTTGACCCTCTATTTTTTGTTGACCCTCTGAACGAGGTTACAACATTGACAGATTGATGAAAAAATAGATGTTTTATTGTCTCATACACCAGATAGGCAGTACTGTAAAAAATATTAATACTCAGACATTGTAGAATGGGTGAAACTTAGGCCAAAAACCAGCCAGACAATTGTACTTTCCTCTCAATACTGTTTTTTTGTCAACCTCTAGTTTAACTCTCTACATCCAATATTCACCTTTGTCAATAGCAACACTGGGCTATTTTAGAGTAAAGAAATCCCACAGCCATAAAGTGAGGCTCTTGGGGCATAAATGCACTTGTTTACTTTCTGACACATAGCCTCGGCATCCAGTCTCTTCCCTGGCCTGGTGTGTTTTTCCCTACTCAGACTAGAAGTTCCATTCTGGGAGCATGCATTATGCAGCGATCCCCAGACTGCTTGGAGAGAGTGAGGAGGGTCCCACCTGGTGTGTTCAGAGTGCATCTCCCCACCGCCCACCTTACTGGCCAATGGGAGAGAGGGTTGTGACTGCCATCCCAGCATTGCCTGGACTGGAGAGAAAGGAGAGTAAGTACAAAATGGTAAACAGAGAGGATATGGGATGTTTTAATATGTTGTAAAACAACAGATGTAAACTCCACTCTTAGGAAAAAAAGGGTTCCAAAAGAGTTCTTCGGCTGTCCCCAAAGGAGAACCCTTTTGGGTTCCATATAGAACCCTCTGTGGAAAGGTTCTCCTATGGGGACAGCCGGAGAACCCTTTTAGGTTCCAGATAGCACCTTTTTTTCTAAGAGTGTACAAGGGAGGAGGAAGGGAAAGAGTGAGCAGATTTGGTGTTTGCAAGACTTCCTCCCACGGTGAGCCAAAGAGGTGACTTGTTTGCAATCATGACCTCTTTATCTCTCTCAGTCTCTCTCTGCATCTCACTGCATTATTCCCTCATGAATATCAATCCCCCTTTTATCCACTCCTCCCTCTCTTTCTCACTCTCTTGCTTTATCATCCATCCTCTTTTAGCCTCCAACAGCCTAACACAGCAGGCATAGAAAGACGTCTGAGTGAAGTTCCCACTTCCGATGTTCAGGGGAAACAGAAGTTATTGTTAGTGTGTGTTCTGGTGACGCAGCATAGGATAGTCCTCCAGTCACTAGTCTTCTTCTCTCTATGCCCCCCCCAATCTTACAGCTCCGGTTGTGAGTCTCAACCCTCCCCACTCATTAAAAAAGATTTGCTGCTTGGACGGAAGCTGGAGAGAAATGGATCTCTCAGCGTGATGGCGGTGCAGTGGCCGTTTGGCCCAGGAGACAGTCCTGAGCCCACATTCATCTCCATTAGTAGGACAGCCCCCCCACACACACACATACGGGATCACGTTTCACCGCCTGCTATTTTTTCAGGTGGAGAGAGAGGATGGGAAAAGGAGGTAGGGAGAGAAGCAGGCATGGAGGGAGGGAGAGAGAGGGATGATTTAGACTTCGTAAAAAATAATCAGCCATCCTTCCCTTCCCCTCTCCACGCTACAATGTCATGACCCCCCAAGGGGTCGATGTTTGTATGAGGTGGTACACTGTAGATCAGGGGAGGCATGAACTTCTATACCCCTTAAAGAGTGTATCTTATTATGTATAGAGCCATATGCTCTCTGGTTTCATATGAATAAAAACAAGCTGTTATTAAAAAGCTGCTGGACACAGCTGTCATAATGTTTATCTACTTTGTGTTGGCGATGAATCAGGTTGTGTGTTGGCGATGAATCAGCTGTGATTGGTTGGCACCTGGCCTGAAACAGACTGCTTGGCTTCCCCAAGAATGCAAAGGTAACTGAACTAAATGACTATTGCCCAGCAGCACTCACTTCTGTCATAATGAAATGCTTTGAGAGACTGGTCAAGGATCATAACACTTCCACCTTACCTGTCTCCCATGATCCACTGCAATTTGCTTACCACCCCAATAGGTCCACAGATGATGCAATCGCCATCACACTGCACACTGCCCTATCCCATCTGGACAAGGGGAATACCTGTGTAAGAATGCTGTTCATTGACTATAGCTCAGCATTCAACACCATAGTACCCTCAAGCTCATCATTAAGCTTGAGCGTTCTCAGCCCCCTCCAGTACTCCCTGTTCACCCATGACTGCGTGGCCATGCACGCCTCCAACTCAATCATCAAGTTTGCAGACGACACAACAGTAGTAGGCTTGATTACCAACAACGAGACAGCCTAAAGGGAGGAAGTGAGGACACTCAACGTCAACAAAACAAAGGAGATGATTGAGAACTTCAGGAAACAGCAGAGGGAGCACCCCCCTATCCACATCGAAGGGACAGCAGTGGAGAAGATGGAACGTTTTAAGTTCCTCGTCATACACATCACAGACAAACTGATATGGTCCACCCACACAGACAGTGTGGTGAAGAAGGCGCGACAGCACCTCTTCAACCTCAGGAGGCTGAAGAAATTTGGCTTGTCACCTAAAACCTTCAAACTTTTACAGATGCACAATTGAGAGCATCCTGTCGGGCTGTATCACCACCTGGTATGGCAACTGCAACTGCACCGCCCTCAACCACATGGCTCTCCAGAGGGTGGTGCAGTCTGTACAAAACATCACCGGAGCGAAACTTCCTGCCCTCCAGGACACCTACAGCACCCGATGTCACAGGAAGGCCAAAAAGATCATCAAGGACAACAACCACTCGAGCCACTGCCTGTTCACCCCATCCAGAAGGCGAGGTCTGTACAGGTGTATCAAAGCTGAGACAGAGAGACTGAAAAACACCTTCTATCTCAAGGCCATAAGACTGTTAAACAGCCATAATTAACACAGAGAGGCTTCTGCCTACATACAGACTTGAAATCATTGGCCACTTTAATAAATGGATCACTAGACACTAATAATGACACGTTAATAATGTTTACATATCTTGCATTACTCATCTCATATGTACAGTTGAAGTCGGAAGTTTACATACACTTAGTGTCACGACTTCCGCCCGAAGTTGATCCATCTCCTTGTTCGGGTGTTCGGCGGTAGAAGTCACCGACCTTCTAGCCATCGCTGATCCTCTTTTTATTTTCCTTTGGTTTTGTCTTGTCTTCACACCTGGTTCCAATAACATCAATTATATGTTGTCTATTTAACCCTCTGTTCCCCCTCATGTCGGTGATTGTTTATTGTAGTGCTTGTGAACGTCTGTCCTGGTGTGCGTTGGGTTATGTACCCATTTATTTTATTATTCTGTTTTCCGGTGGTTTTTGTTAATAAACTGCGCCGTTGGAAACACAGTTATTTCTCTCCTGCGTCTGACTTCTCTGCCGCCAGTTCGCACCCCTTACACTTAGGTTGGAGTCATTAAAATTCGTTTTTCAACCACCCCACAAATTTCTTGTTAACAAACTATAGTTTTGCCAAGTCAGTTAGGACATCTACTTTGTGCATGACACAAGTTATTTTTCCAACAATTGTTTACAGACAGATTATTTCTCTAAATCACAATTCCAGTGGGTCAGATGTTTACATACACTAAGTAGACTGTAAACAGCTTGGAAAATTCCAGAAAATTATGTCATGGCTTTAGAAGCTTCTGATAGGCTTATTGACATCATTTGAGTCAATTGGAGGTGAGGATGTATTTCAAGGCCTACCTTCAAACTCAGTGCCTCTTTGTTTGACATCTGTCAATGGCGTGCGTACTAAAAGCGGAGTCAGGTGCAGGAGAGCAGAGAGTTGTGAACAGGCACACACTTTATTTATGTCACGGTCGTCCTCCTCTTCATCTGAAGAGGAGAGGCGAGATGGATCGGAGGACCAAAATACGGCGTGGTATGTGTTCATCATTAATTTTAATAAAGAAAACACTGAACACTGAAACCCTGTACAAAAACAGTAAACGAAATAACAACCGTGAAGCTAATGTGAACTGCGCTGAAACAATCAATCAACATAGACAATCACCCACAAACAAACAGTGCAACTCAGGCTACCTAAGTATGATTCTCAATCAGAGACAACTAATGACACCTGCCTCTGATTGAGAACCATACTAGGCCGAAACATAGAAATCCCCAAATCATAGAAAAACAAACATAGACTGCCCACCCCAACTCACGCCCTGACCATACTAAATAATGACAAAACAAAGGAAATAAAGGTCAGAACGTGACAATTTAGGCAGGAGAAACCAACAGACGGACGCCACTGCATCGAAACCACCAGCCAATGCAAAAGTGCAAACGCGCAAACAGTCACAGTAATATTGTATAAACACAATAACATACCTCGTGAAATAAAACGCATACCAGTAAAGCGCGTCAACATAGACACGTAACACAAAACAATCTCACACAAAGACATGAGGGGAACAGAGGAATAAACACATGTAGTGTGATTGGGGAATGAATACCAGGTGTGCAGGGAACAAGACAAAACACATGAAAAATGGAGTGGCGATGGCTAGAAAGCCGGTGACGTCGACTGCCAAACGCCGCCCGAACAAAGAGAAGGGCCGACTTCGGCGAAAGTCGTGACAACATCATGGGAAAATCAAAAGAAATCAGCCAAGACCTCAGAAAAACAATTGTAGACCTCCACACGTCTGGTTCATCCTTGGGAGCAATTTCCAAACGCCTGAAGGTACCATGTTCATCTGTACAAATAATAGTACGCAAGTATAAACACCATTGGACCACGCAGCCGTCATACTTTTCAGGAAGGAGACGCGTTCTGTCTCCTAGAGATGAACGTACTTTGGTGAGAAAAGTGCAAATCAATCCCAGAACAACAACAAAGGACCTTGTGAAGAAGCTGGAGGAAACAGGTCCAAAAGTATGTATATCCATAGTTAAACAAGTCCTATATCGACATAACCTTCAAAGGACACTCAGCAAGGAAGAAGGCATTGCTCCAAAACCGCCATAAAAAAGCCAGACTACGGTTTGCAACTGCACATGGGGGACAAAGATTGTACTTTTTGGAGAAATGTCCTCTGGTCTGATGAAACAAAAATAGAACTGTTTGGCCACAATGACCATCGTTATGTTTGGAGGAAAAAGGGGGAGGCTTGCAAGCCGAAGAACACCAACCCAATGTGAAGCACGGGGGTGGCAGCATCATGTTGAGGGGGTGCTTTGCTGCAGAAGGGACTGGTGCACTTCACAAAATAGATGGCTTCATGAGGGAGGAAAATTATGTGGATATATTGATGCAACATCTCAAGACATCAGTCACGAAGTTAAAGCTTGGTCGCAAATGGGTCTTCCAAATGGACAATGACCCCAAGCGTACTCCCAAAGTTGTGGCAAAATAGCTTAAGGAAAACAAAGTCAAGTTTTTGGAGTGGCCATCACAAAGCCCTGACAATCCCATAGAAAATCTATGGGCAGAACTGAAAAAGCGTGTGTGAGCAAGGAGGCCTACAAACCTGACTCAGTTACACCAGCTCTGTCAGGAGAAATGATTCACCCAACTTATTGTGGGAACCTTGTGGAAGGCTACCCAAAACGTTTGACCCAAGTTAAATATTTTAAAGGCAATGCTACCAAATACTAATTGAGTGAATGTAAACTTCTGACCCACTGGGAATATGATGAAAGAAATAAAAGCTGAAATAAATCATTCTCTCTACTATTATTCTGACATTTCACATTTTTAAATAAAGTGGTGATCCTAACTGACCTAAGACAGGGAAATGTTACTTGGATTAAATGTCAGGAATTGTGAAAAACTGAGTTTAAATGTATTTGGCTAAGGTGTATGTAAACCTCCGACTTCAACTGTATATACTGTATTTTATACAATCTATTGCATCTTGTCTATGCCGCTCTGTCATTGCTCATCCGTATATTTATATATTCTTATTCCATTCCTTTACTTAGATTTGTGTGTTTTCGGTAGCTGTGGTGGAATTGTTAGATTACTTGTTAGATATTGCTGCACTGTCAGAACTAGAAGCACAAGCATTTCGCTACCCTCGCAATAACATCTGCTAACCATGTGTATGTGCCCAATAAAATAAAAATAAAAATATTTTTACTATCCAGCTTTTCAAGAACTGAACCTTCCCCAGCCCATCCTGTCCCCCCTACCCCCACCTGCAAATCCCAGGTCGAGGGAAACCTCAAGTAAAAAGTTGCAGGAAACAATTAAGGCTAATAATTGGGCACCAGTGAAACTGAGTTCCAGTTCATTTTGAATCTGCGTCTGTTTCTCAGGGACTGGTACCTGCTAAATCATGAACCTCAACCACTGCTCTGCAACATACTGTACATTAACAACTTATGACAGAGTTGATGCTACAAATCCACTGAGGATAACAGAGGATAACTGAGTCAATAACACAGTAGAAAACAAAGGGGGGAGTCTATATACAATGTGTGCAAAAGGCATGAGGAGGTAGGCGAATAATTACAATTTTGCAGATTAACACTGGAGTGATAAATGATCAGATGGTCATGTACAGGTAGAGATATTGGTGTGCAAAAGAGCAAGTAAATAAATAAAAACAGTATTGGGATGAGGTAGGTGAAAACGGGCAGCCTATTTACCAATAGACTATGTACAGCAGCAGCGATCGGTTAGCTGCTCAGATAGCTGATGTTTGAAGTTGGTGAGGGAGATAAAAGTCTCCAACTTCAGCGATTTTTGCAATTCGTTCCAGTCACAGGCAGCAGAGTACTGGAACGAAAGGCGGCCAAATGAGGTGTTGGCTTTAGGGATGATCAGTGAGATACACCTGCTGGAGCGCGTGCTACGGATGGGTGTTGCCATCGTGACCAGTGAACTGAGATAAGGCGGAGCTTTACCTAGCATGGACTTGTAGATGACCTGGAGCCAGTGGGTCTGGCGACGAATATGTAACGAGGGCCAGCCGACCAGAGCATACAGGTCGCAGTGGTGGGTGGTATAAGGTGCTTTAGTGACAAAACGGATGGCACTGTGATAGACTGCATCCAGTTTGCTGAGTAGAGTGTTGGAAGCCATTTTGTAGATGACATCGCCGAAGTCGAGGATCGGAAGGATAGTCAGTTTTACTAGGGTAAGCTTGGCGGCGTGAGTGAAGGAGGCTTTGTTGCGGAATAGAAAGCCGACTCTTGATTTGATTTTCGATTGGAGATGTTTGATATGAGTCTGGAAGGAGAGTTTGCAGTCTAGCCAGACACCTAGGTACTTATAGATGTCCACATATTCAAGGTTGGAACCATCCAGGGTGGTGATGCTAGTCGGGCATGCGGGTGCAGGCAGCGATCGGTTGAAAAGCATGCATTTGGTTTTACTAGCGTTTAAGAGCAGTTGGAGGCCACGGAAGGAGTGTTGTATGGCATTGAAGCTTGTTTGGAGGTTAGATAGCACAGTGTCCAATGACGGGCCGAAAGTATATAGAATGGTGTCGTCTGCGTAGAGGTGGATCAGGGAATCGCCCGCAGCAAGAGCAACATCATTGATATATACAGAGAAAAGAGTCGGCCCGAGAATTGAACCCTGTGGCACCCCCATAGAGACTGCCAGAGGACCGGACAGCATGCCCTCCGATTTGACACACTGAACTCTGTCTGCAAAGTAATTGGTGAACCAGGCAAGGCAGTCATCCGAAAAACCGAGGCTACTGAGTCTGCCGATAAGAATATGGTGATTGACAGAGTCGAAAGCCTTGGCAAGGTCAATGAAGACGGCTGCACAGTACTGTCTTTTATCGATGGCGGTTATGATATCGTTTAGTACCTTGAGTGTTGCTGAGGTGCACCCGTGACCGGCTCGGAAACCAGATTGCACAGCGGAGAAGGTACGGTGGGATTCGAGATGGTCAGTGACCTGTTTGTTGACTTGGCTTTCGAAGACCTTAGATAGGCAGGGCAGGATGGATATAGGTCTGTAACAGTTTGGGTCCAGGGTGTCTCCCCCTTTGAAGAGGGGGATGACTGCGGCAGCTTTCCAATCCTTGGGGATCTCAGACGATATGAAAGAGAGGTTGAACAGGCTGGTAATAGGGGTTGCGACAATGGCGGCGGAAAGTTTCAGAAATAGGGGGTCCAGATTGTCAAGCCCAGCTGATTTGTACGGGTCCAGGTTTTGCAGCTCTTTCAGAACATCTGCTATCTGGATTTGGGTAAAGGAGAACCTGGAGAGGCTTGGGCGAGGAGCTGCCGGGGGGGCAGAGCTGTTGGCCGAGGTTGGAGTAGCCAGGCGGAAGGCATGGCCAGCCGTTGAGAAATGCTTATTGAAGTTTTCGATAATCATGGATTTATCGGTGGTGACCGTGTTACCTAGCCTCAGTGCAGATTTATTGCTGGATGAAGATGCAGTGGGATGGAAAAACCTTCCCTGTTGCCTCAAGAGCTGTGGCCACAGATAGATAGAGTGCTCTTACAAATAACCTGACTTAATATATATTCCTTCCTGTTATGAAATGTCATGTCTGGATATTTCTGTGATTGTTGTTGGACGGTCTTTTTCACCTGTAAACAATTCTGATACGGATGGGGTTTGTATAGAGTGGACACTGTGATGATATAACAGCAAGGCTATTGCTTTGTGGCTGGAATGATAAGGGACACAAAGAGCAGTATATAGCCTGTAGGGATGCAGTATGTAAGGTTGTCTATGATGAGGTTTATTGGGCTGCTGATTGGAGAGAGAGATGATGAAAATACAGCAAGTTAGAGAGAGGAGGAGAAAAGGAGGAGGAGAAAGGGGAAAGAGTTCAAGTGCAAATTCTAGCATCCATTTGCAAAAACATAGAGACATAAGCATGCCACACACTGCCACAAACACATAGAGACATAAGCATGCCACACACTGCCGCAAACACATCCTGTATACACACTTGCATGGCACGTGCTGTACAAACACACGCAAACACATGCACACGCACACAAACACACACACACCCATGCAAATGCACACACACACAGAACATTTCTTTTCTCCTTGTTTGCTTGTTGTGGATTTCTAGGACATTAGCTTGAAGCCATGTGTGCTGCTTGACTGAACCTGTCCCAGCCACACAAGGTTAAAGGCTTTGATCACTGTCAATGAGGCAAACAATATGGTCAGACTGACCCGTGTAAATAAGCATATGCACAACACAGACAGACAGACACACACATTATCTTTCCACATCCGCCCTGGGTGGCAAGTAAAATTACACACAAACAAACTAAATACATATTGAAGCACACACATCAACATAATGTAGGCTTCATAAGTAAGCATTCTTTGGATTGCCATTTCACAATTAGTGTATTATTTATTTATATGGTTTATTTCATTGGATCAGGCACACACTTTTATTATCCTATTAAATGTCATAATTCATTAGTAATATTATTCAATAGAATGGAGCTGAGGAAGTCCAGTGCCTGCAGAGTTCAATGAGAGCCTGAGCTCAGATCACATTGTGGAAGGAAAGGAAGCAGAGAGGAAGAGAGAGGAGATCAGGTTATCACTGATGGCTATTCAATACCAGGCCACCAACCAATCAGATTAGTACCTCACTGTGCCTGGCTGTCAATACTCATCACTAAGATCGTCTGTGTTAACACTTCTCCTTTCCTCCTTTCCTCGTTTGCTTTTTCTTTCTGCTCCTCTCCTCTCCTCTCCTCTCCTCTCCTCTCTCTCTCCTCTCCTCTCCTCTCCTCTCCCTCTCCTCTCCTCTCCCTCTCCTCTCCTCTCTCCTCTCCTCTCCTCCCTGGTGCTGTCCATTTAACAGATAAGAAGAAGACATCCAGTGGAGGTCTTGGTCTCAGTGGTTGTTAAGGATCCCAGGACACTCATACAGAGGATGAGAGGTTTAAACGATGATCTCCTGGCTTAGTTCCCATGCAATCTCACATACACTAAGACACTTTGATCATTCTACTGTTTGATATGCTGAATACATGACTAGCTGCGGGTGTCCAGAACAAAATAGCTCCGATGCCTTAACCCCCCCTGTAAAAGGTCTGGGTGTAGCTGGTGCAGAGGAGTCAGGCGCAGGACAGCATAGATGAGTAATAAAAGTATCAAATACATGTAGTAATTCCAAGCCCACACAATAGGACCGAAATACATAAAACAAACACATACAAAAACCATGGGGAAAACAGGGTTAAATAATGAACATGTAATCGGGGAATTGAAACCAGGTGTGTAAAACAAAGACAAACAAATGGAAAATGAAAAGTGGATCGGCGATGGCTAGAAGGCCGGTGATGCCGAACGCCGCCCGAACAAGGAGAGGGACCGACTTCAGCGGAAGTCGTGACAGTACCCCCCCTTGACGCGTGGCTCCAGCAGGGCGTCGACACCGACCTCGGGGACGACCCGGAGGACGAGGCGCAGGGTGTTCCGGATGGAGACGGTGGAACTCCTGCAGCAACGAAGGGTCCAAAACGTCCTCCACCGGCACCCAGTATCTCTCCTCCAGACAGTACCCCTCCCACTCCACGAGGTACTGAAGGCCCCTCGCCTGACGCCTCGAGCCCAGAATGGCTCGAACAGCATACGCTGGGGCCCCCTCGATGTCCAGAGGGGGCGGAGGAACCCCCCGCACCTCAGACTCCTGGAGTGGACCAGCCACCACTGGCCTGAGGAGAGACACATGGAACGAGGGGTTAATACGGTAATCTGGGGGAAGCTGTAACCTGTTGCAAACTTCGATCAGTCTCCTCAGGACTTTGAATGGCCCCACAAACCGCGGGCCCAGCTTCCGGCAGGGCAGGCAGAGGGGCAGGTTTCAGGTCGAGTGCCAGACCCGGTCCCCCGGTGCGAACACCGGAGCCTCACTGCGCTGGCGATCGGCGCTCGCCTTCTGATGCCTCACGGCCCATTGCAGGTGCACATGAGCGGTGTCCCAGGTCTCCTCCGAGCGCTTAAACCATTTGTCTACTGCAGGAGCCTCGATCTGGCTCTGATGCCAAGGTGGCAGAACCGGCTGATACCCCAGTACGGACTGGAAGGGAGAGAGGTTAGTGGAGGAGTGGCGAAGCAAGTTTTGGGCCATCTCTGCCCACTCCCCTGCCCACTCCCCCGGCCGGTCCTGGCAATAAGACCGCAGAAACCTGCCCACATCCTGGTTTACTCCCTCCACCTGCCCGTTCCATGAACGCCCACCAGACCCTTGACGTGAACTGGGGACCTCGATCAGACACTATATCCTCAGGCACCCCGTAGTGCCGGAAGACGTGTGTAAACAGGGCCTCCGCAGTCTGTAGGGCCGTAGGGAGACCGGGCAAACGAAGGAGACGGCTGGACTTAGAGAACCAATCCACAACGACCAGGATCGTGGTGTTACCCTGTGAGGGAGGAATATCCGTGAGGAAATCAACCGATAGGTGTGACCACGGCCGTTGTGGAACGGGTAAGGGCTGTAACTTCCCTCTGGCCAGGTGCCAAGGGGCCTTACACTGGACGCACACCGAGCAGGAGGAAACATAAACCCTCACGTCCTTGGCCAAGGTGGACCACCAGTACTTCCCACTAAGACAACGCACCGTCTGACCGATGCCAGGATGACCAGAGGAGGGTGACGTGTGGGCCCAATAGATCAAACGGTCGCGGACAGCAGACGGAACGTACAGACGCCCAGCTGGACACTGAGGAGGAGTGGGTTCTGTATGTAACGCCCGCTCGATGTGGGCTCAGTACGTAACGGCCACTCGATGTGGGCTCAGTATGTAACGCCCACTCGATGTGGGCTCAGTACGTAACGGTCACTCGATGTGGGCTCAGTATGTAACGGCCACTCAATGTGGGCTCAGTACGTAACGGCCACTCGATGTGGGCTCACTCGCCCGCTCATGTGGGCTCAGTACGTAACGCCCGCCACTGGGCTCAGTACGTAACGGCCATGTGGGCTCAGTATGTAACGCCCACTCGATGTGGGCTCAGTACGTAACGCCCGCTCAATGTGGGCTCAGTACGTAACGCCCGCTCGATGTGGGCTCAGTACGTAACGGCCACTCGATGTGGGCTCAGTACGTAACGGCCACTCGATGTGGGCTCAGTATGTAACGCCCACTCGATGTGGGCTCAGTACGTAACGGCCACTCGATGTGGGCTCAGTACGTAACGCCCGCTCGATGTGGGCTCAGTACGTAACGCCCGCTCGATGTGGGCTCAGTATGTAACGCCCGCTCGATGTGGGCTCTGTATGTAACGCGCGCTTCAGGTGACCAAAATCCCTGTCCGCCTTAGCCGACCACTGCAGTCACACCGGTCTCCCCTTCAGCAGTGAGGTAATGGGAGCCGCTACCTGACCAAAACCCTGGATAAGCCTCCGGTCGTAGTTGGCAAACCCTAGAAACCGCTGCACTTCCTTTACCGTGGTGGGAGTCGGCCAATTACACACGGCTGAAATGCGGTCACTCTCCATCTCCACCCCTGACGTGGAAATGCGGTAGCCTAGGAAGGAGACGGACTGTTGGAAGAACAGACATTTCTCAGCCTTGACGTACAGGTCATGCTCCAACAGTCGACCATGCACCCTGCGCACCTGGGACACATGCTCGGTGCGTGTAGCGGAGTATATCAGAATGTCATCGATATACACCACTACACCCTGCCTGTGCAGGTCCCGGCAAATCTTGTCTACAAATACCTGTAAGACTGATAGAGCATTCATTAACCCGTACGGCATGACAAAGTACTCATAGTGCCCTGAGGTGGTACTAAATTCCGTCTTCCACTCGTTCCCCACCTGTATACGCACCAGGTTGTAAGCGCTCCTGAGATCCAATTTTGTGAAGAAGCGCGCCCCGTGCATTGACTCTATCGCACTGGTGATGAGAGGCAGCGGGCAGCTGTACCTGACAGTGATTTGGTTGATACCCCGATAGTCAATGCACGGGCACAGACCTCCATCCTTGTTCTTCACAAAAAAGAAACTCGAAGAGGCAGCGTGAAGTGCAGGGCCGAATGTACCCCTGCCCCAGGGATTCAGAGACATATGTTTCGATAGCCGCCATCTCCTCCTGTGACAGGGGATACACGTGACTCCTAGGAAGTGCAGTGTCTACCAGGAGATTTATCGCTCAATCCCCCCGTCGACAGGGTGGTAATTGAGTCGCCTTCTTCTTACAGAAGGCGAGAGCCAAATCGGCATATTCTGAGGGGATGCGCACGGTGGAGACCTGGTCTGGACTTTCCACTGTAGTAGCACCGATGGAAACCCCTAAACACCTCCCCGAGCACTTTCGTGACCACCCCTTGAGAGCCCTCTGTTGCCACAAAATAGTGGGGTCATGACAGGCCAACCAGGGTAGGCCCAGCACCACGGGAAACGCAGGAGAATCAATAAGGAAAATACTAATTCTCTCCTTGTGACCCTCCTGCGTAACCATGACCAGTGGAGCGGTGGCCTCCCTAATCAGCCCTGACCCCAATGGTCGACTATCTAGGTCATGCACAGGGAAGGGCATATCCACAGGAACAATGGGGATCCCTAAACTATGGGAAAATGCTCTGTCAATAAAATTCCCAGCTGCGCCTGAATCTACAAGCGCCTTATGCTGGGAATGTGGGGAAAACTCAGGAAATTTTATAAACAAAAACATGTGAGCAACAGGGGGCTCTGAGTGAGCCTGGTGCCGACTCACCTGGGGTGACACGAGAGTGCCCTGCCTGCTGTCTCGACTTCCAGAGGAACCTCCCCAGCACTGATCAGCATTGTGCCCTCTGTGGCCACAAATGGTACAGGGAACGGCCCCTAAGTGCAGCACCTCCCAGCTCCATGGGCATCGGAGCGGTGGTGTTGGGGGATAGAACTGACAGGCCCCGATCCAGACGTCCATAGGTAGCTAGCAGGTTATCCAGCCGGATGGACAGGTCCACCAGCTGGTCAAACGTCAGAGTGGTATCCCTGCAGGCCAACTCCCGACGGACGTCCTTGCGCAGACTGCACCGGTAGTGATCAATCAGGGCCCTGTCGTTCCATCCCGCGCTGGCGGCCAGGGTCCGGACGTCCAAGGCGAACTCCTGTGCGCTCCTCGTCCCCTGCCTCAAGTGGAACAGATGTTCACCCCCCCCACTCTACCCTCAGGCGGGTGGTTGAAAACTGCCCGAAAGCGACGGGTGAACTCCGCGTAATGGTCCAACACCGCTTCTCCTTCCCCCCATACGGCATTGGCTCACTCCAGGGCTTTCCCTGAGAGACAGGAGACGAGGGCGGACACACTATCACATCCCGAAGGAGATCCCGAAGGAGCCGGGTGGACGCCAGGTAGAGTTCCAGCTGGAGTAGGAACCCCTGCCATCCGCCAGCTGTCCCATCATACTCCCTCGGGAACGTGAGCCGAATCCCACTGGGACCGGGTGAAGGAGGGGTGATTGGTGGTGGCTGTTGTAGTGGTGCCGGTGGAGGTGCTGGCAGAACCTCTTCTCTCCCATCGGTCGTCTGCAGCACGCGATCCACGGCGGTGACGAAATGTTGCAACATGGTCGCATGCTGTTAGACGCACTCCTCGACCGCCAAAGGGGTTTTGTCTGCTCCTGCTGACAAACAGGCATTTTAAGGTGCCTGTTTCTGTAAAAGGTCTGGGTGTAGCTGGTGCAGAGGAGTCAGGCACAGGACAGCAGAGATGAGTAATATAACTTTACTCAAAATTACCAAATACATTTAGTAATACCAAGCCACACAATAGGACCGAAATACATAAAACAAACACACACAAAAACCATGGGGAAAACAGAGGGTTAAATAATGAACATGTAATTGAGGAATTGAAACCAGGTGTGTAAAACAAAGACAAAACGAATGGAAAATGAAAAGTGGATTGGCTAGAAGGCCGGTGACGTCGACCGCCGTACCGAACGTGACACCACCCCCTCCCCTCAATACATATTGTATATATTGAGAGATATAAATGAAACCATATCATAGTGCAAATAGCAAACTACTGATACTGATATACTCATAATAAAATACATTACTGAAATGTTCTTGAAATGTTATACACACCATTTTACACAATACAATAGTAACAGTATTGTTGCGGAAAATTCTAATTCTGCCACAACAATATGCAATAATAATCTCCCTCCCCCCGAGAAGACCCCAGGGGAGGTTTCAAGGTCCCCACCTCTCAACATCATCAATATTCACCCAGAGCAGACCATCCATTTAGCTGATTAGAGCTAGTAGCTCAACCAGACTGATTAGAATGGGAGGGGAGAGCAGGAGGGAGACTAAAGAGAATGACTCCTCTCTTTTCTGTGGCCAGTATGTGGTGGTGAGTGTCCAGTTGTAAAATACTGCTATGCATCCATCCACCAGGTTGGGTTTCTACATGTGCCCCCATGTGCTCTACGACACTCTGCACAATCAGTAGGAGAAGGGAGGCAGGACCCACTGGGCACACATCTATTCCACATTGGTTCAAAGTAATTCCATTTTAATGACATGGAAACAACGTTGATTCAACCAGCGTGTTCCCAGTGGGGAGTTTTCCATTCTAATCTACACACACAACATGAACAACCTAGCATCTATCCCACCAGTGGAAACGGGATGCTGTGTTTATTAGCTGACCTGCCTGCTTACAGACAACATCCTTCTCACATCTGGGGGATGTCAGGGGCACACTGGACTTCCATCCTGTTTGCTGAATTCTCAGACCACATCCTCAGGGCCAATAGAGGACCACCATGTCTATATTTGTCTGACACCCTCTCACTCCTCAATGCTCTCATGGCCAGATCAACCATACTGTAATAGACAGGTCTGTCTCTATCACCTGTACAAACACAGGAGCCATGGCCACTTCCCTGTGACATCCTCAGGATCATCCCCTCTAACAGGTCAGGTGCTTTACAACCTGGTCTCCCCAGCCTCAGTGCACCTTGCCACAACCCTGACCACTGATTCTGTTTGGCTTTGTGCTGCTGCCTTACGAGATGACCGCAGGGGAGCAGGCCTGAGCCGGAAGGGTGACACGGGCCTGTCGCCAGCCTTGTAACCAGGAACAGGGTCGAGGGACTTTACAACCACTCAGGACCATTACATAACACCTGCCCATTGTTTATGTTAGTATTGTGGGTGCTGGGTTAGTGAGCTGAGAAAGGTGGTGTTAGTGGGTGCATGGGTCGAGTCAGTGTAAACACATTGCACCATCATGGGCTGTGTGGAGACAGTGGTTGGGCTTGGACAGTGGTTGGCCCGTGGTTTCCCTTGTCTCTTCCCAGATAGAATGAGCATCTCAGGGAGCTATAATATGACCCATAACTGCACTAGCTTTCCCTTCTGAGCCACAGAGTCAAGGGGTAGATTGGGTCAATGTCTGGTCATGGTTAGTGCCTCCTACCAGCCCCAGCCCACCTCCCACTGGCCTCACAGATGTCAGAGGAGGACTGTGACTCGAGACATGAGGTATGAGTTTACACTTTGAAGATACAGTATAGCCACACAATGCATGACGAGGGGTGCTGTATAACATGCTGTATGCGTTTAGTTTTTTCCCTTTGATTTTATACAGAGCTGTCATTTGAATTCACTGTCCATGTCAGTTAGAGGAATTCAGCATAGTACAAAACATAGTAAACATGACTCAATCTAGCAAAAACACTCACAGGGGAGAGTTATGCATGCACACACATAACCAGAACAAATGATTGTTCCCTAAAATAAACAGGGAGAGATTACAGTCATCTGTGATTTTGGACTTGTTGACCGCAGGCCCCAAAACAGAATGGATATCATTAGTCAGTCCATTAACGAGAGGGTTAATTAACACATAACTAATGCACTTAGCATCACATAATGATTGAGGGGGGAGCATGGAGTCTTGCACGGAGTTCCCCCCATAACCTGATGTTCTAATGAAAACAGATTTCAGAACGATGCAGAATCTTCAGGTTTCTAAGCAATCAACAACTCCACCTGAATGTGGTTCCTATAATAACACTTTAAGGGGGAGAGGGGGCATTTATATAATGGTCCTGATGGGATCATCATTTTGTGCATCCTTTTTCATCATCCTCTTTGAACCCTTGACATCCAATCTGAACACAGAACTCCATCAATCTGTCAGGGTTACGGTATATGCCAAAGTTAATGTGACAACACAAAGATGGCTGGCCAATGAAAAATGCTCCCCTGCTGCCGTCTTGGCTAAAGTCCACATTTTCACATTTCCCCCCCGCCTATCTATACTTACAAACTATTTGAACCGCCGCTCTTTTATGTCAGGGAACCATATTTCTTGTTTTTAGATGTTGGTATTTTCTGTAACCATTCTCAGGTGATAGCCTATTCCCTTAGCAATAGATACACACATGTGGTGTCCACTCTCTCCACTCCATGCTGAAATGCACACCAGGCTGTGACCTCATAAGGAACAGTCCAACTCTTAGATCAGCCTCTACCTGCCCGGTCCCAGCCTCAGTGCACACTGCGCTGATTGGCCCTAACTCATCATTTGTCTGTTAATGTTCTGTATTATGTCATGTTTCATGTTTTGTGTGGACCCCAGGAAGAGTAGCTGCTGCTTTCTCAACAGCTAATGGGGATCTTAATAAAATATGAAAAATTCTAAATACTGTGCTGATAGGCTCTAACTCCAGTACACTGTGCTGATAGGCCCTAACTCCAGTACACTGTGCTGATAGGCTCTAACTCCAGTATACTGTGCTGATAGGCCCTAACTCCAGTACACTGTGCTGATAGGCTCTAACTCCAGTATACTGTGCTGATAGGCTCTAACTCCAGTACACTGTGCTGATAGGCTCTAACTCCAGTACACTGTGCTGATAGGCTCTAACTCCAGTACACTGTGCTGATAGGCTCTAACTCAAGTACACTGTGCTGATAGGCTCTAACTCCAGTACACTGTGCTGATAGGCCCTAAATCCACTAGATGTTGGAACTTTGCCACAGGGACTTGGTCCCATTCAGCCACAAGACCATTAGTGTGGTCGGTCACTGATGTTGGGTGATTAGGCCTGGCTCACAGTCGGCGTTCCAATTCATCCCAAAGTTGTTAGAAGGGGTTGAGGTCAGAGCTCTGCGCAGGCCAGTCAAGACCTTCCACACTGATCTCTTCAAGCCATTTCTGCATGGGGGCATTGTCAGGCTGAAACAGGATAGGGCCTTCCCCAAAACGTTGCCACAAAGTTGGAAGCACAGAATTGTCTAGAATGCCATTGTATTCTGTAGCATTAAGGGGCCTAGCCCAAACCATGATAAACAGCCCCAGACCATTATTCCTTCTCCACCGTATTTTACAGTTGGCACTACTCAATGGGACAGGTAGCGTTCTCCTAGCATCCGCGAATGCCAGATTCATCAGTCGGACTGCCAGATGTGAAGCAGGATTTATCACTCCACAGAGCGCGTTTCCATGACTCCAGAGTCAAATTGCGGCAAGCTTTACACCACTCCAGCCAACGCTTGACATAGCGCATGGTGATCTTAGTCTTGTGTGGGGCTGCTCGGGCATGGAAACGACTTCATGAAGCTCCCGACGAACAGTTATTGTGCTGATGTTGCTGCCAGTGGCAGTTTGGAATGTCGTAGTGAGTGTTTCAACTGAGGACAGACGATTTTTAGAAGTTACCATTACCACTTCACGACTGAGCCATTGTTGCTCCTAGATGTTTCCACTTCACAATAACAGCACTTACAGTTGACTGGGGCAGCTCTAGCAGGGCAGAAATTTGACAAACTGACTTGTTGGAAAGGTCCCAACCTATGACGGTGCCACGTTGAAAGTCACTGAGCTCTTCAGTACCGGCCATCCTACTGCCACTGTCTTTTTATGGAGATTGCATGGCTGTGTGCTCGATTTTATACATCTGTCAGCAACGGGTGTGGCTGAAATAGGTGAATCCACTAACTTGAAAGGTTGTCCACATACATTTGGCCATCTAGTGTAGCTCTATATTATTGAAGGGAGTTCAATGTTCTGACTGCTGCGGGATAAAACACTGAAAGGGAAAAACACTGAAAGAAGTAATTGGATTGATGGGAGGGGTTATTGATGATTGTTTCTGCACATTTGGAGGTGTGCTTGGTGTACAGAAAGCTCACAGAGGGAAGGTCCCAGGACAGCCAGTAATCTTTGAGGCTTTCAGCACAACCCTCTCTAGTCTCTTCTTAATGAGACTGTCCATGTTACCATATCAAACTGTGACAGACTGTATGAGGCAAAGTCATGAGTAAGGTACTTTAAGAAACTTATCATGTTTCATTACCTATTCTAATGAATAGGACATTCAGCTACTTTACCAATTCAAACCTTTAAAACTTTCAGCCTCATCAAATCTTTATCAAGACTATATTTTATGAGTGACCTTGCCGAGTGGAATGACATTGGCTTACAGTATGCTGACTAATCACAAGGACAGGAACATGATATGTGGGGAGAGAATAATGTATGAGTCATAGACGGCCTTGTCAGCACACCAGCAGCATATACATAACACTACTTAAAGAGCTCTCATTCACTGGCTATTTGCTATCTATGGATAGATACATTTCAGCAAGACGTTCTATTCACCTCCATAACCATGTCATCACCATCATATTCATCATCACCTCTTCCAATGGGCTGTTTATCCATTAGCAAGTTGCCATGACAACCATCTTAACAAACCAACCAAGTGTATGACAACAAACTGTGGTAGGCCTGCCACCTACCATAATGGATAATAATATAGTCTGAAGAGTCATATTGTGGCTACATGCATACAAACAAAAAACAACTTGAGTGACACCATCTGGAAAGGTCAGTGACACAGTAGAAGACTTTCTTACTTGTGTATTTCCTATGCAATGTTTTAGATTAAAGCGACTTGTTGGTCCGTGTCCTCTGGATGGGGGACATGGGGGTGGGAGGAGTGGGGGCTGGTCTTCTGGGAGGATGGAGGATGTGGGATCATGGATGTGTCCAGAGATCAATAAAGGAGAGTATTCAGATCTCAATAGTGAAACCCAACCAGCCTGCCAATACAAGGGGGCTTCAGCCCATAGAGTAGAGCAGACCCGGTCAGCTGATACAGTGGGGCAAAAAAAGTATTTAGTCAGCCACCAATTGTGCAAGTTCTCCCACTTAAAAAGATGAGAGAGGACTGTAATTTTCATCATAGGTACACTTCAAAATGAGAAGAAAAAAATCCAGAAAATCACATTGTAGGATTTTTAATGAATTTATTTGCAAATGATGGTGGAAAATGAGTATTTGGTCAATAACAAAAGTTTATCTCAATACTTTGTTATACACCCTTTGTTGGCACTGACAGAGGTCAAACGTTTTCTGTACGTTTTCACAAGGTTTTCACACACTGTTGCTGGTATTTTGGCCCATTCCTCCATGCAGATCTCCTCTAGAGCAGTGATGTTTTGGGGCTGTTGCTGGGCAACACAGACTTTCAACTCTCTCCAAAGATTTTCTATGGGGTTGAGATCTGGAGACTGGCTAGGCCACTCCAGGACCTTGAAATGCTTCTTACGAAGCCACTCCTTCATTGCCCGGGTGGTGTGTTTGGGATCATTGTCATGCTGAAAGACCCAGCCACGTTTCATCTTCAATCCCCTTGCTGATGGAAGGAGGTTTTCACTCAAAATCTCACGATACATGGCCCCATTCATTCTTTCCTTTACACGGATCAGTCGTCCTGGTCCCTTTGCAGAAAAACAGCCCCAAAGCATGACGTTTCCACCCCCATGCTTCACAGTAGGTATGGTGTTCTTTGGATGCAACTCAGCATTCTTTGTCCTCCAAACACGACGAGTTGAGTTTTTACCAAAAACGTATATTTTGGTTTCATCTGACATTCTCCCAATCTTCTTCTGGATCATCCAAATGCTCTCTAGCAAACTTCAGACGGGCCTGGACATGTACTGGCTTAAGCAGGGGGACACGTCTGGCACTGCAGGATTTGAGTCCCTGGCGGCGTAGTGTGTTACTGATGGTAGGCTTTGTTACTTTGGTCCCAGTTCTCTGCAGGTCATTCACTAGGTCCCCCCGTGTGGTTCTGGGATTTTTGCTCACCGTTCTTGTGATCATTTTGACCCCATGGGGTGAGATCTTGCGTGGAGCCCTAGATCGAGGGAGATTATCAGTGGTCTTGTATGTCTTCCATTTCCTAATAATTGCTCCCACAGTTGATTTCTTCAAACCAAGCTGCTTACCTAATGCAGATTCAGTCTTCCCAGCCTGGTGCAGGTCTACAATTTTGTTTCTGGTGTCCTTTGACAGCTCTTTGGTCTTGGCCATAGTGGAGTTTGGAGTGTGACTGTTTGAGGTTGTGGACAGGTGTCTTTTATACTGATAACAAGTTTAAACAGGTGCCATTAATACAGGTAACGAGTGGAGGACAGAGGAGCCTCTTAAAGAAGAAGTTACAGATTTGTGAGAGCCAGAAATCTTGCTTGTTTGTAGGTGACCAAATACTTATTTTCCACCATAATTTGCAAATAAATTCATTAAAAATCCTACAATGTGATTTTCTGGATTTTTTCCCTCATTTTGTCTGTCGTTGTCTGTAGTTGAAGTGTAGTTATGATGAAAATTACAGGCCTCTCTCATCTTTTTAAATTGAAGAACTTGCACAATTGGTGCCTGACTAAATACTTTTGCCCCCCACTGTAGGTACAGTAGGGATGGAGCCAGACAGGGTCAGGGGGACAAAAAGGTTATAGTGGAGGTGGGACGTGACGGTAGCAGGTTCAGTGTGCTGCAACCTGATTGGTGGCTTCTGCTGGCCAAATTGTCTGAGCTCAATAGCCATCAACACTGGTTTGCCTTTAAGTGTAAATACCTCAATGAGCAGTAAACACAATTATAGAACTCAGACGTGCATTAGTGGTCTTTCAGTGGCCTTCCCAAATTTAGTGTATCATCAAGGACTGTGGAGCCTGTCCAAAAACTCCACATAATGGACCATGTGATCTGCTTTGATGGACAGGTTCAATACAGAGCATATCCCAGAGGTGTGTGTATGAGCATAATGGCTCAATTGAAAATTCACACTCTCTCTCACTCTATTCACTTACCATATGGCGTTGTGTCATGGTACCATAAGTACAAGTGGTAGGTTAACGGTTGTAAGCCTTGGTATGAAATTACATGACACGAAATGATGTTATAAAATGGGTTGTAAAACATGAGTCAATATTAATTCAGTTGTTTCTTTCTTGAAAGTGCACATCCCTCATTGAACTGTCTTACCTTGATTATTCACAGTAGTGTTACTTCAGGGATGACCAACTATGCAAGGGAAGTAGTCTCCCTCTTGTGGTCTAAGAGACTGTGGTGTATCATTATATTGTGTAAGAGACTGTGGTGTATCATTATATTGTGTAAGAGACTGTGGTGTATCATTATATTGTGTAAGAGACTGGGGTGTATCATTATATTGTATAAGAGACTGTGGTGTATCATTATATTGTATAAGAGATTGTGGTGTATCATTATATTGTGTAAGAGGCTGTGGTGTATCATTATATTGTGTAAGAGACTGTGGTGTATCATTATATTGTGTAAGAGACTGTGGTGTATCATTATATTGTATAAGAGACTGTGGTGTATCATTATATTGTGTAAGAGGCTGTGGTGTATCATTATATTGTGTAAGAGACTGGGGTGTATCATTATATTGTGTAAGAGACTGTGGTGTATCATTATATTGTGTAAGAGGCTGTGGAGTGGCTGGTAAAAAGCCTAGCTCTTCGAGCCATGTTACACATCCCACCAAGTGGGTTAACCCTATTATCGCGATGCATAGGGTGTTTGCCTTTCACGCCGGAGACCAGGATTCGCTTGCCGCTCCCTCTGTTCGCTACGTTGGTGTCAAGTCGGATGGCGGCCGTTAGGCCATCGAAAGGCACAGAGATATTTGTGAAGGGGTTTGAAAGAAAGTCGACGTGCCTACTGGTTCGAAAGGGGCAGTATTGCGGTCCTCGCTATATGACCCACTGTACAATTCCTACCAAGTGGGTTAACCCTATTGGCGCAATGCGTAGGGTGTTTGCCTTTCACGCCTGGATTTGCTTCCCACTTTTGTTCGCTACATATACTGTATATATATATATATATATATATTTTGGGGTGCGGGTGGTAAATATTGCAGGCTATAGGCCTAGGTACCTTACTACGTGACCATGTAGAAAACGCAAGAATCAAGCTGTGTCTAGAATGATGATGTGCTTGACACCAGACCCTGAAGAAGGCACAGTGATGCCAGAACGTTGGTGGGTTACCCAATACATTACTGGGAGTTTGTATATGGAGTATGCAACTCTCTTTTTTTGTTGTATAGTTTGCTCGCCATTGGTCAGCACCTCTACCAACTTTTGGGGTGTGCACCAGCTCATGAAATTCATTCATTAATATACAGTTGACGCAATAATACAGACCACATAAATGAGAAATTATCAATAAAACTGCATGTGAAAAACGCATCTACCCAGTAGATTTCAAGTAGATTTCCGGTATGCTTTTTTTGGCAAACAACATGCAATGCAACGCTTTGGAGGGAAAGCGAGAGAGCGCGATAGAGAGAAAGAGAGGGACAGAGAGAGAGAGATACAGATGAAGTGTCAGAAAAGTAACTCCAGTTGATCCTTATCTCTTGTCTATGTAGACCAGGGTCCCCCAACTCGCGGCCCGAGTGCCGAATTTGTACCGCAGGTGTTTTTTGTGTTTTTTTGTTGCATTTTCATTGTTGGACAAAAAACAAGGTAAATCAGCTCCAAGTTATTTTAATTTGGAATATCTGTTCCCAAGTATGTCCATGCATAATATAGAGACGCATTACCATATACAAATGCAAGCAAGGTTTGGAATTATTATGTTTTAGTCAAATATTATATCTGTTTGGGCTTAATGCGGTCTACAAATTATTTGTCATTATGTTCTTGCCCCCCAACCATCTACTCAAGAAAATAATGACGCGCGTCTGAATCTAGTTGATGATCCCAGGTGTAGATCGTGCAAGTCGACTACTGCAGAAGTCACAGCGTAAATCGGGAAGGAGTGGACGTGCCTCTCTTCAGTTCGTGCACGACTCTTGCCTCCGCAGTACACTGCTGGATAGCGCTCAGTACAGTCAGTCTGCGCCGGGACGCTTCACGCACGCACCAGTGACCTGCCAATGCGACGCATCTTACTCTCAAAAGGTCTCGAACGCTACACCGCAGCGAAGAGCATGGGGAATTCACTGCGGACTCATTGATAAAGAATTGCCACTGGAATTAAAATGAACAATTCGTCCTGTATGTTCCTTTGCAGTATCCATTTAGTATAGTCTATTTGTTTATGACACTGTAGGAAACCGAAGCATGGCGGGTACCTTATCTTTGGTGATGTTGTTTGGAGTGGTGAGTAGTAGCATGATTTATAACTCTGATTTCATAAAGATATATTTCATTTTGATTGAATAGGTAGCATGGGAGACACGTGTTCATTGTTTGCATGTTATTACTTTACGTTATAACTCTGTAGTTGTATTGGTCTGGAGACCCCTGCACTGTCCCTCGTATTTCTCCATCTAATGCTGGCAAATTAGTCACGATACTATTCTGAGGAGCTGCTGGAGGGAAGGTGTTTATCCCCCCCCCCCATCTCATAACATACCCGAATGTGTGTTTTATAATAACAGTTATAGTTCCCCATGCTCTTCATCTGAATCCTTTATAGAACAACCATCCTGAATGGTTTTCATAGGCAGGTGCCATAGCCCAAGGTTCCTTTTACAATGTAGGATTTCATAGCAGGTCCATCCATTTAAAACTGTGGTAAGATCACATTGGACTGAAATGAAAGGCTTGCTCAGTCATCGGTAAATATGCATACTCAGTGTTGGGGAAGCTACTCAGAAAATATAGTTTACCAAGCTACCAATTACTTCACACTGGAAGAAGTTAAGCCTCACCAAAGCTCCCCTTAAGACAAATATATATTTGACTTAAGTAAAGTTACTTTGAAAAAGTAGTTCACTACATCCAAACTTGTTCTGAAAAAATGTCAATATGTGCACCTGAAATACCATAGATAACAAATTGCAATTGAGGTCATATATTAAGAGAATGTGTAATTTAGCATAAGAAACAAAAAAACTGACGTTTCAAGTGAGAATTAGGCAGGTCTAATGCTGAAAAATTGAAAATGATTGCCTACTTCACCATATACCCAGTTTAACTTCTTCCAGTGTGAAGTAATTGGTAGCTTGGTAAAATATATTTTCAGAGTAGCTTCCCCAACACTGAGTATGCATATATGAAACAGATCTGTGCCATTTACTGATGACTGATCAAACCCTTAACATTTCAGTCCATACGTGATCTAATAACAGTTTTTATGCATGAATCTGTTATGAAATCCTAAAATACCCATATTTTCTCTTTTTATGGAAGTAGGCTTCTGTTGAAGTGGAGGTAGTGACTTATCTGAAGTTCAGAAAGTTGAGGAAATTCATGACATGTGTGGACTTTCGATAGTTGGGTGATGATAATGATAATGGTGAAGGGGATGATTAAACTGTTTGCTATTATTTGGTGAGTGGCTGTCATAGGCTAATCCTCCTGATATTTCAAGACCTGCTGGTCTAATAAGGCTTGTTCAATCACTCACCATGTGAACAGCCCTCTACATTACTCAGGAGCAGTCTGTTTTGACAGCTTCTTTACAACATTGTGGTAGTATAGAGCATGTTTGTAGAATTAGATTCAGAAATAGTCTCTAATTGACTATGAAATCAAGGAGAGTGCAAAGCAGGCATCTCAAGGCTGGGGATGTGACCTGGTGTGTGTATGTGTGTGTGTGTGTGTGTGTGAGAGGGCATTGCCTTATTCTACACAGTTGAGTTAAAGACTTAAAGCCAATTTATGCTTGATCCAGCAATGTGGTCAGAGGCTCCGTATGGATAGTGTGATGCATTTGTGGAGTCTACGGAGGGGAGGCACGCAGAGACAAAAATGAGCTCCGTACCGCGTCGCTATGCGCATCTCAAATTTTGTGACAATGCGGAGGGCTCCATATAGCTCCTCATTGACATGATTGTGTTACGGTTTTCTAGGTGTGAAGGATAGTCGGACCAAAATGCAGCGTGTAGATTGCGATCCATGTTTAATGAACAACGTGAAACACGAATAAACACAAAACACTACAAAACAAAGAACGTAACGAAAACCGAAACAGCCTATACTTGTGTAAATAAATAAAGAGCTAGGAACAACGACACTAAGGACAATCACCCACGACAAACTCAAAGAATATGGCTGCCTAAATATGGTTCCCAATCAGAGACAACGATAAACACCTGCCTCTGATTGAGAACCACTCCAGACAGCAATAGACTTTGCTAGATAACCCCACTAGCTACAATCCCAATACATACACACCAAAACCCCAAGACAAAACACACCACAATACAAAAACCCCATGCCACACCCTGGCCTGACCCAATACATGAAGAAAAACACAAAATACTTAGTGACAGAACCCCCTAAGGTGCGGACTCCCGAACGCACCTCAAAACAATAGGGAGGGTCCGGGTGGGCGTCTGTCCATGGTGGCGGCTCCGGCGCGGGACGTGGAACCCACTCAGTCAATGTCTTAGTCCCCTCTCCTCGTGTCCCTGGATAGTCCACCCTCGCCGCCGACCATGGCCTAGTAGTCCTCACCCAGAAACCCACTGGACTGAGGAGCAGATCGGGACTGAAGGACAGCTCGGGACTGAGGCAGCTCGGGAGTGAGAGAAAGCTCGGGAGTGAGAGAAAGCTCGGGAGTGAGAGAAAGCTCGGGAGTGAGAGAAAGCTCGGGAGTGAGAGGAAGCTCAGGCAGGTAGGTAGATCTACCAGATCCTGGCTGGCTGGTGGTTTCAGCAGATCCTGGCTGACTGGCGGATCTGGCGGATCCTGGCCGACTGGCGGATCCCGGCCGACTGGCAGGTCTGGCAGATCCCGGCTGACTGGCAGGTCTGGCAGATCCCGGCTGACTGGCGGTTCTGGAAGAGTCTGGCTGACTGGCAGATCTGGAAGAGTCTGGCTGACTGGCAGATCTGGAAGAGTCTGGCTGACTGGCGGATCTGGAAGAGTCTGGCTGACTGGCGGATCTGGAAGAGTCTGGCTGACAGGCGGATCTGGAAGAGTCTGGCGGATCTGGAAGAGTCTGGCTGACTGGCAGATCTGGAAGAGTCTGGCTGACTGGCAGATCTGGAAGAGTCTGGTTGACTGGCAGATCTGGAAGAGTCTGGCTGACTGGCGGATCTGGAAGAGTCTGGCGGATCTGGAAGAGTCTGGCTGACTGGCAGATCTGGAAGAGTCTGGCTGACTGGCAGATCTGGAAGAGTCTGGCTGACTGGCAGATCTGGAAGAGTCTGGCTGACTGGCAGATCTGGAAGAGTCTGGCTGACTGGCGGATCTGGAAGAGTCTGGCTGACTGGCAGATCTGGAAGAGTCTGGCTGACTGGCAGATCTGGAAGAGTCTGGCTGACTGGCAGATCTGGAAGAGTCTGGCTGACTGGCAGATCTGGAAGAGTCTGGCTGACTGGCAGATCTGGAAGAGTCTGGCCGCCTGGCGGATCCTGGCAGACTGAAAGATCTGGCTGCTCCATGCTGACTGGCGGCTCTGGCTGCTCCACGCTGACTGGCGGCTCTGGCTGCTCCATGTAGGCTGACAGCTCTGGCGGCTTCTTACAGACTGGCAGCTCTGGCGGCTCCGTGCAGACTGGCAGCTCCTTGCAGACGGCAGCTCTGGCTGCTCCATGCAGACTGGCAGCTCTGGCTGCTCCATGCAGGCTGGCAGCTCTGGCTGCTCCATGTAGGCTGGCAGCTCTGGCTGCTCCATGCAGGCTGGCTGCTCCATGCAGGCTGGCAGCTCTGGCTGCGCTGAACAGGCGGGAGACTCCGGCAGCGCAGGAGAGGAGAGAGGCTCTGGCTGCGCTGAACAGGCGGGAGACTCCAGCAGCGCTGTAGAGGAGAAAGGCTCTGGCTGCGCTGAACAGGCCGGAGACTCCAGCAGCGCTGTAGAGGAGAAAGGCTCCGGCAGCGCTGAACAGACGGGAGACTCCGGCAGCGCAGGAGAGGAGAAAGGCTCCGGCAGCACTGGAGAGGCGAGGCGCACTGTAGGCCTGATGCGTGGTGCTGGTACTGGTGGTACTGAACCGAGAACACACACAGGAAGCCTGGTGCGGGGAGCTGCTACCGGAGGGCTGGAGTGTGGAGGTGGCACAGGATGGGCTAGACCGTGAAGGCGTACTGGAGATCTTGAGAGCAGTGCTGGCACAGGACGTGCAAGGCTAGGGATGTGCACAGGAGGCCTGGTGCGTGAGGCTGGCACCAACTTCACCAGCCGACTAACACGCACCTCAGGACAAGTATGGAGCGCTAACCCAGGTGCCATCAAATCCCCGACACGTTCCGTCGGGCGAATTCCATGCAAAAAGCACCAACACAGCAACTCCCTCATTTCTCTCTCCTCCAATTTCCCCATTAACTCCTTCACAGTCTCTGTTTCGCTCACCTCCAACACCGGCTCTGGTTCTGGTCTCCTCCTTGGCTCCTCACGATAAACAGGGAGAGTTGGCTCAGGTCTGACTCCTGACTCTGCCACACTCTCCCTGAGCCCCCCCCAAGAAATTTTTGGGGCTGACTCTCAGGCTTCCTTCCGAGTCGCCGTGCTGCCTCCTCATACCGGCGCCTCTCCGTTTTCGCCGCCTCCAGTTCTTCTTTGGGGCGGCGATATTCTCCAGGCTGAGCCCAGGGTCCTTCTCCATTTAGGATTTCCTCCCATGTCCAGAAATCCTTATAGCGCATCTCCTCTTTGGGCTGCTCCTGCCTGTTGACACGCTGCTTGGTCCGTTGGTGGTGGGTGATTCTGTTACGGTTTTCTAGGTGTGAAGGATAGTCGGACCAAAATGCAGCGTGTAGATTGCGATCCATGTTTAATGAACAACGTGAAACACAAATAAACACAAAACACTACAAAACAAAGAACGTAACGAAAACCGAAACAGCCTATACTTGTGTAAATAAATAAAGAGCTAGGAACAACGACACTAAGGACAATCACCCACGACAAACTCAAAGAATATGGCTGCCTAAATATGGTTCCCAATCAGAGACAACGATAAACACCTGCCTCTGATTGAGAACCACTCCAGACAGCCATAGACTTTGCTAGATAACCCCACTAGCTACAATCCCAATACATACACACCAAAACCCCAAGACAAAACACACCACAATACAAAAACCCCATGCCACACCCTGGCCTGACCCAATACATGAAGAAAAACACAAAATACTTAGACCAGGGCGTGACAGATTGGTTGATGATAGGTACAGTTGATGTCGGAAGTTTACATACACCTTAGCCAAATACATTTAAACTCAGTTTTCCACAATTCCTGACATTTAATCCTAGTAAAAATTCCCTGTCTTAGGTCAGTTAGGATCAAGACTTTATTTTAAGAATGTGACATTCCCAGTGGGTCAGAAGTTTTAATACACTCAATTAGTATTTGGTAGCATTGCCTTTAAATGTATTAACTTGGGTCAAATGTTTTGGGTAGTCTTCCACAAGCTTCCCACAATAAGTTGGGTGAATTTTGGCCCATTCCTCCTGACAGAGCAGGTGTAACTGAGTCAGGTTTGTTGGCCTCCTTGCTCACACACACTTTTTCAGTTCTGCCCACAAATGTTCTATAGGATTGAGGTTAGGGCTTTGTGATGGCCACTCCAATACCTTGACTTTGTTGTCCTTAAGCCATTTTGCCACAACTTTGGAAGCATGCTTTGGGTCATTGTCCATTTGGAAGACCCATTTGCAACCAAGCTTTAACTTCCTGACTGATGTCTTGAGATGTTGCTTCAATATATCCACAGAATTTTCCTCCCTCATGAAGCCATCTATTTTGTGAAGTGCACCAGTCCCTCCTGCAGCAAAGCACCCCCACAATATGATGCTGCCACCCCAGTGCTTCACAGTTGGGATGGTGTTCTTCAGGTTGCAAGCCTCCCGTTTTTCCTCCAAACATAACAATGGTTATTATGGCCAAACTGTTATATTTTTGTTTCATCAGGGACAATCTTTGTCCCCATGTGCAGTTGCAAACCGTATTCTGGCTTTTTTATGGCGGTTTTGGAGCAGTGCCTTCTTCCTTGCTGAGCTGCCTTTCAGGTTATGTCAATATAGGACTCGTTTTACTGTGGATATAGATCATTTTGGACCTGTTTCCTCCAGCATCTTCACAAGGTCCTTTGCTGTTGTTCTGGAATTGATTTGCACTTTTCTCACCAAAGTACGTTCATCTCTAGAAGACAGAACGCATCTCCTTCCTGAGCGATATGATGGCTGAGTGGTCCCATGGTGTTTATACTTGCCTACTATTGTTTGTACAGATGAACATGGTACCTTCAGGCGTTTGGAAATTGCTCCCAAGGATGAACCAGACTTGTGGAGGTCTACAATAGTTTTTCTGAGGTCTTGGCTGATTTCTTTTGATTTTCCCATAATGTCAAGCAAAGAGGCACTGAGTTTGAAGGTATGCCTTGAAATACATCCACAGGTACACCTCCAATTGACTCAAATGATGTAAATAAGCCTATCAGAAGCTTCTAAAGCCATGACATCATTTTAGGAATTTTCCAAGCTGTTTAAAGGCACAGTCAACTTAGTGTACAGTATGTAAACTTCTGACCCACTGGAATTGTGATACAGTGAATTATAAGTGAAATAATCTGTCTGTCAACAATTGTTGGAAAAATTACGTGTGTCATGCACAAAGTAGAAGTCCTAACCGACTTGACAAAACTATAGTTTGTTAACAAGAAATTTGTGGAGTGGTTGAAAACGAGGTTTTAATGACTCCAATATGAGTGCATGTAAACTTCCGACTTCATCTGTAGGTCAAGAGGTCCTGTATAAACACAAACTCATTTCCTTGACAACTTCCTTCGCAACAGTTCTGCGCTGCTCCGCTAAGCTCAAGAAGTATGAATACCCTGACTTCTGCAGAGGCCATATCACCCTAAATGCTGCACGGCCAATGCAGATGTCAGGTTGACCATGCAGCACCTTTCAGTCACTCAGATCATGTTGAGAGTAGCAGGCTCCTTATCGGAGGTGAACCTGGTAAATTGCCAGTTTATAAACTTGGGGGTTTGGGCGGCATTCCAAGTTCACATTCACCGACCTGGTGATTATAGTGTAAGACCATATTCAAATAAAAACAGAGGTTTTGAGCCAAGGTTTGCATAAATTAGTAAGGATAAGAAAATATGCTTATGTGTGGTTTAACAATGCTTTGGGCAATTCTCCAATAGAGGGGGACATGCCAAGAGTAGAGGGGTCACAGGCGCAACTTTCACTGGGGACAGTGGGGGGACGGACAGACAAATGCAATCTGAAATTGCATTTTTGTCCTCCTCGGTTTTATCGTTGGATTGTGGTACAAAACGAGGCAACGGTGTGCTTTAGGACCATGCAGATCGATCCAAGTGGTCAGGTAGACTGTTTGGAGTGTTTATCTGACTGGATAAAAATTAAATAAAAAGTTATGTCCCCCCACTTCTAAAACCAAAGTTTCCCCCTTAAGAGGGTTTGAGATTATGTGGGGGATATCACTGGGGGGCACACACGCACACACACACACACACACACACACACACACACACACACACACACACACACACACACACACACACACACACACACACACACACACACACACACACACACACACACGCACGCACGCACACACAGAGAAGATAGAGAGAGAGGGAGAAATGTACAGAACGGATGATCGACAGAGAGAGAGAGCTGTGCTGGCGGCTGCTCTCAGTGCATCTGTTTCTGAATGAAAGCAGGGGCTGAGGGAGGGGGAGAGAGGGAGACAGTTAAATAGAGAAAGAAGGCATTTCAGTGAGAGAGAGACCAGCAGTTTTTCTTAGTAAAATGTGAGGCATTAAACATTAAAGCGTTTCAGTCTAATGGTTTTGATGATTATGACTTCAGAATGTGCCTCACATTATTTTATCCTTATTTAAATGTATTGTATGTATGAAAACATGCTTTAGTCTTGTGCCTGTGAAGCTGTTTGGCATTTATATCAGAGTGAGAGAGAGGAAGTGACAGAGAAGGAAGAGTGGAGAGAGGCAGTGAGAAAAAGACTGGAAATAAAGAGACAGAGAGAAGATTGTGTGTAGCAGGAAGCAGCATGTGTGTATGCCTTTGCGTGCGTGTGTGAATTTATAGTTTTAAGTTGCGCAATATGAGGACTTGTTATGCAAATTCCAGAGAGGAATCTGTCTTTTACCACACCTAGCAATTAGAGAGAATAACAAGGACGTTAACTCTCCCAGGCCCTCCATCAACAGTACGGAGTCTGACCAATAGCCCCGTAGACAGCTCCATTGCAGTATGCTCCAGCCAGCAGTTTTCAACTAACATTTGCACTACAAGCGAATAAATAAGGAGGAGAGTAACCCCTATGGGGAAGAAAACAAAAATCAACTATTAGAAAAACAAAGGTAGATCTTCTCCTTATAAATGAATGGGTTCAGGAGTCTTTGTAAACACCCTGCAGACTGACAGCTTCAGTGTGAAGGGCAGTGGGCTGGACATGGATGATCGGAACAGGAATTCTGGGGGGAAGTGTGTGTGTGTGCATGAGTGTGTGCATGCATGGGTGTGTGTGTGTATGGGGAGGATATATTGAAGTGCTAACATGCAACATGAGGTTGTGCATTAGGCACATATGTTTATAGGTGTTACTTGGACCAGTCATGGGTGAGCACCTTGAGGCTTGCCTTTATGTGCCTTTAAAGGCTGGGACAATGTATTGCTCTGTAGAAGAATTTGTCTCTGATTTAGATGTAGACAAAATGATTTATTGCGAATCATGATACGAGGTTAGATTAGGAACATGATTGTAATATGCATCTGGCTGTCATTTTTGCCTTCAAAACGTTCCCCTCTATGAGCCAGTATTATGGGTGACCTCTGCTTTAACACCCTTCTGTCTGTTCCTCTGTCGTGGCAGGTTGGGGTGTTGGTGGCTTCTAAGACGGAGCGGGCGGTGCAGGTGCCCTGTGACTCAGGCCAGTACACCAAGGGTGGAGAGTGCTGCGAGGTGTGCCCACCTGGAGAAGGGGTGGTGAGGAGGTGTGGTGCCAACCAGACCGTCTGCGCCCAGTGCCTAGACAGTGAGTTCATCCTTCAAATGTACAAGTACACATCTATACAGGCATACTGTATTATGCACATGCACACAGGCACGCACACACAGCTATTTTCAGGTGCACAACTAGAGGTTTTCTTCTGGATCAAAAAGGGGCTTAGGTGGTGGGCATGGCAGGGGGCGCTGTTGGCTCATTGGCGCGTCATCATTTTAGAAGCCCCCATCTTGGCGGGGTAAAGAATGGCTAATGTTGTGTTCTTTTGCTCAAACATAATAACAAAATCTATAATGGTAAATTCATTGTTTTTAGAATTTTCAATTCTCCCTGACTGTCTAGTTTTTATTTTGGGGATTGTTAGTTCTCAATGATTATGTCATCAAAAAATATATAGGTCCATTATCTTTTTTACACACTTTATGTTTGGTTTTAGTCGTTTAAGTACACACTGAAAGTGTTTTTATATGCCGAAAATTTATTTAAAAAGTACATATACAGTATATTAGAACTTTTCTTTACACTGTTTGGACTTATCCACCGCAATGATTTCAATGGCATAAAAATCGCTGAACTATACATTTCACCTTATATGCACTCATTTACACCATCAATGGGAATTTACACATTAATACCCCACCGTCTAAAACCATCCAATCAAAACAGAAAAAAGCCTGAACAAAAATGTTACTGTCCAATTTGCACATAACAAAAAACATAATTCTGTCCCTGCTTTACTAACAAAGTGTTCTTTAGAAACAGGCAGGGGTTCCTATGTTTGATGGCTGTAAGTGGGGCCAAATGTGTTCACTTACAACTCAGGCTGAAACCCATTAGCACTGATTCAGAGGGAGGATAAAACGGGACGGTAGAGGTGCCAATGTTGTGCTACAACGTCCTACAGAGAGGAAGAGCCTTTATGCAAACATACATATGCACTTCATCTTAGGGTTTGTTTCACCATTTTCCCTCTCTTTCTCTTTCACTCTCTTTCTGTTGTTGTCCTTTACAGTAGTTAAGATGCATAGTAGAAGTTAAAGTGTAGTTCTCACAGGTCACTGCATAGCATAGAAATAGAATCCAGAGAGAGAGAGTCAGCTGGATTCTACAGCACTTCTATAAGTCAAAATGTAGTTCCCAAGGTCACTGCATGGTTGTGGTGGATGAGCAGAATGTCAGAGTGCATTGTGACTCATGACTGGTGTCAGGTCTGCTCTATTGACTGAGTCATACAAATAGGATCTTCTTTCACAACTGTGACAATTCACAGACAAAGTATTCTTCAGTTGAGGTCCTTTACAAATCCCAGGAATGCCAGTGTCTTCCAACACAATTTGAGCAGGACACAGAACAGACGAGGTCTGAAATTAGATCAATTAAGTAATTTAGTCAGAAGATGGCCTGTGTTGCTGCTTGATATAGTATTACCATAACAAGCTCCTACAGACACAACACTGGCCTGGGATGCCTGTGAACTGCTGCCCAACAATGTGTAAAGACATGGTATGCACATATTATTTAATGTAACCTCCAAACATTCCTGGAGCTTGGCAGTTTAAGATCAAAGTCTCATCCACAGCAGCTGGTCAGTTGGGGAACAGCCAACCAGACAGTGTACATGGAGAGGTAAAAGAACAACGGGAAGGGAGGGGAAATGGAAATGGAAGAGGAGGGATGAGGAATGGAGACTAATTCATCATTATTATCAGCAAATTACACAAAGTGAATGATTACAGCAGGAAACTGGAGCCGCTTGGCTTCTCTGCAAAAGCAGCAGAGACATCCTAATATGGACTTGTATTCAAAGGTTTGACTGAACCCTGCCCTCAGAGTCCTTAATTTATAAATTAAAATGTATAAATGCTGTCACTTTTTTTCATGGGAAATAATAAACCACTACAGAGCGCTCCACTCTCATCCCCTACCAGTCTTTATGTGACTCATCGGCTGTAACGGGGACAAAAACTAGTCTGAGGGAGCATCAGGCACCAAAGAACAAGGTCTGCTCATTCATCTTGCATGGTGCTATATGACTGCATCTTTACACATTTAAACAGACTAATTATACCAGTGCGCCACGCCCATTTGATATCCTACACAGGGATGCAGAAAACAATGTTGTCAGTGTTGTCCCATCGCTGTAACTCCTGTACGGACTCAGGGGAGGTGAACGTCGAGAGCCACGAGTCCTCCGAAACACGACGCCACCAAGCCGCACTGCTTCTTGACACACTGCTCGCTTAACCCGGAAGTCAGCCGCACCTCTTGGGTCTCCCGGTTGCAGCCAGCTGCTACACAGCCCGGGATCGAATCTGGATCTGTAGTGACACCTCTAGTACTGCGATGCAGTGCCTTAGACCACTGCACCACTCGGGAAGCCCTAGAAAACAATTATCGTGAGCCACGATACAGACATGGTATCAATAATGTGGTAAACATTCCACAATTTAGCAGAATTGCATTAGTTTGTGACAATTTGAGTCAATTTACAATTGTTCTCTGCCTGTCCATTTTTGTTTGTCCCAATAAAATCTTATTGTGCCTGATGCATCCCTGAAACACTAACAAAATAGGGCCTGAGAGTGTTATAAATGGATGTCAGTGGCTGAAAACACGGAGCTTAATCCTGAATAACAAAAGCTATATGCGTACATAGAAGCAGTATTTCATAAAGCGCAGGTATTAATATTTTAAAAGGTGAAAAAACATTCAGAGCATCCATTTACAGTTTCATGGTAAATATGGGTGCATCTTTATTTACCTCTTCTTCCTCTCTGGATACTCTACTTCCTGTCCCGCTAACACCTCCCCTCCTCATTGCCCTATCAATTCAGGTCTAGACGCCTGCCAACGTCAGCACCGCTAAAATATTTATCAGTCCTTTCCACTTTCTCCCTCTCTCTGCCTGTCATGGGACACAGCACATACAGAGCTGCTTCTCAGTGAAGCATCACAAAGGGGGCTGCAACTGACTGGGGATCAGTGGGGATGGAGAGAGAAAAGGCCAGTCAATGAAGCATTTAGAAAGTCCTCTGACTGAATGGGGTTCAGTTGGGGATTTAGAGAGAGAGAGAGAGAGAGGGAAAGAGAGAGAGAGACGGAGAGAGAGAAGGACATACAGTAGAGAGAGGAGAACCACAGCTATCTTAGTCAATGGAGTGTATAAAAGAGGACTGACTGATTGTGGATCAGTGGGTAATGGGGGGAATGAGGAGAAATTAGTTTGAGAGTCCTCTGTGGCTCCTACAACGGAAACTACTGCATGACTCCACTGACCCCACAACAGCACTAGGTGAGCTAATGAGAGATAACATAACTGTCACCAGATATGACTTCTCTTTTTAACATCCTAATAATAGCATTATAGGAATGTTAATAATACCCTAAACAGATGTTGTAAACCTTGGGGTCGAGCCAAGCAGACCACTGAAGTGTGGCGATAATTACACACTGTTAAATAAATGTTTCAAGTTTTAAAAGACAAATAGAAACCGGCATGCAGGTTTCAGAACGTTTAACGTATAGCCCTACAGAGAAACAAGAGCAAGTGAAAGGTCAGTATGTTATGTTAGCATAGCAGAAAGAGAGAAAAGAGTTAAGGAAGGAAAGCTGTCTGACATTAGAGGGGAAATGGCCATTGGCCACGGTCCCCTAGAAGAACACAGCAGGATAGTGCTGACAATGGAGAAGATGAAAGAGGATGGACACAGGAGAAACTTAAGGATGTCCAGACCTGCATTATTAATGATGCTAATCTAATGGGGCCGAAACACTTCGATGTGAGAGGAGGAGCCTTCTCAGGCTGAATTGGCACATTTACACTACATCCCTCAGCCTTCAATCACTAACTGCTGACAGGATCATACTGCTAGATATCTAGAGGAGGTGGTCAGGTTGAGAGGAACCATTAGGATCATACTGCTAGATATCAAGAGGAGGTGGTCAGGTTGAGAGGAACCATGAGGATCATACTGCTAGATATCTAGAGGAGGGTGGTCAGGTTGAGAGGAACCACGAGGATCATACTGCTAGATATCTAGAGGAGGTGGTCAGGTTGAGAGGAACCATTAGGATCATACTGCTAGATATCAAGAGGAGGTGGTCAGGTTGAGAGGAACCATGAGGATCATACTGCTAGATATCTAGAGGAGGGTGGTCAGGTTGAGAGGAACCACGAGGATCATACTGCTATATATCTAGAGGAGGTGGTCAGGTTGAGAGGAACCACGAGGATCATACTGCTAGATATCTAGAGGAGGTGGTCGGTTTGAGAGGAACCATGAGGATCATACTGCTAGATATCTAGAGGAGGTTGGTCGGGTTGAGAGGAACCACGAGGATCATACTGCTAGATATCTAGAGGAGGGTGGTCGGGTTGAGAGGAACCACGATGATCATACTGCTAGATATCTAGAGGAGGTGGTCAGGTTGAGAGCATGGTAACTGATTTACTGAGAGACAGTGTGGTTCGGAACATCATCCTTCACACACACTCTCTCTCTCTCTCTCTCTCTCTCTCTCTCTCTCTCTCTCTCTCTCTCTCTCTCTCTCTCTCTCTCCTCTCTCTCCCTCTCTCCCTCTCTCTCTCTCTCTCACGTGCATGGTTCTGGAGCATACAGTCACGTTTAGACATGTTTATATACAATGATCGCATAGGGGTTTATGCATGCGAGCTAAAATTAGGTACTGCGGGATAATTGGGGAGGTTGAGGAAAGGTTGTACCGTCAAGCCTGACTGAAAAGAAAACAAAGGCTCTGAGTCCTACTTCAAATCATTATTTACCCTAAGGTCAGTTATTTATCCACCAGATCGAAGGCCCCACTCACTCAGTCAATGTCAGAGCTGCTCTGCTACCTCTAGCCAGAGCCATATAAAGAGACCAGACCACCATCTGAACCACTCACTGCCAAATGCCTGCTGAGAGAAATGTAAGAGAACAATAGCACTGGACCTGGGCTACCACCTGTCAGTGAAGGGAGCTCAACCTCAGGTCTCTCCATTGCCCTGTCACATGTTCCCTGATTGTTATGAAACATATGAATGTATATTTACTATTTGATCCTCTTTTTGATGGTCTGTAACATGTTGTCATGTTTGGAAATTGGACCATCGTCAATGTTTTTCACTGTGTTACCTCAAATGGTTGGAGTTGGAAGCTCAGAGGAAATAACATCCTGTTCTCACAGTATGAGCCTGTTTTATCCAATCCTGTTCTCACGGTATGAGCCTGTTTTATCCAATCCTGTTTTCACAGTATGAGCCTGTTTTATCCAATCCTGTTCTCACAGTATGAGCCTGTTTTATCCAATCCTGTTCTCACAGTATGAGCCTGTTTTATCCAATCCTGTTCTCACAGTATGAGCCTGTTTTATCCAATCCTGTTCTCACAGTATGAGCCTGTTTTATCCAATCCTGTTCTCACAGTATGAGCCTGTTTTATCCGATCCTGTTCTCACAGTATGAACCTGTTTTATCCAATCCTGTTCTCATAGTATGAGCCTGTTTTATCCGATCCTGTTCTCACAGTATGAACCTGTTTTATCCGATCCTGTTCTCACAGTATGAACCTGTTTTATCCAATCCTGTTCTCACAGTATGAGCCTGTTTTATCCGATCCTGTTCTCACAGTATGAACCTGTTTTATCCAATCCTGTTCTCATAGTATGAGCCTGTTTTATCCGATCCTGTTCTCACAGTATGAACCTGTTTTATCCAATCCTGTTCTGTTTATCCTCCACTAATGTCTCAATGCCGTTACCTCTCACATTCTCTGTTTCCAGTGTGTTTAAAGTAAGGGAGAGGACACCCTGTGTTGTCAGGTAGTAAGCTGTGCTGCTGTTTACAAGGTGCTAGAGATATTAGGCTCAGCCTGTGCTAGTGTTTACATGCTGGAGGAGCTTACAAGGCAAGGCAAGAGCTGGGACATTGCTGCAGGGCTTTTCACACCAGCAATACGCTCTCTCTCTCTTACTGAACACAACAACAACTGCCATCCAACACTTCTCACTGCTCGTCCTGACACAGACACACACAGACATGTGCACACAGACACACACACACACACACACACACACACACACACACACACACACACACACACACACACACACACACACACACACACACACACACACACGCACACACACACACACACACACACACACACACACACACACACACGGTACTCTCACGCAGCTGTAGACACACAAAAACATGCATCACTTGTTGTTTCTAATAGCAAGGGAAGCCTCTAAAGCTCTACATTGCAGAAGATGCCTCCTCTCTCCTGTTCCCCATTTAGAAGAGCATCACACAGGAGGACAGAGGGATTTGGGGAACCCTATACCTGGTGGGGATCCCGCTGTTCTGTTATTCAAACCAGCCTGCCCCTCCTCTCCACCGTCTCCTCCTCTCCTCTCTTATCCTCTCCTCTCTTATCCTCTCCTCTCCTCATCTCTTCCCTCTCCTCCCTCTCATCCTCCCTCTCCTCCTCTCCTCTCTTATCCTCTCCTTTCCTTATCTCTTCTCTCTCCTCCCTCTCCTCCTCTCCCCTCCTCTCCCGCCTAACGTCACTCTCATCTCCTACAGCCACAAAAATAACAGACTATATGAATAATTCAGCAGGGTTCCAATTATATCTGGAAAAAAAATCTATAAGAACATGCAATATTAATGGATGACTTTGTACCGCTAAGAACTCTCAGCATGAGAATAACCCAGTTTGGGGTGAACACCTTCATGGCTCAACTTCTAGCACCAACATTCCTGAAAAGCACATTCTACTAATGTAACTTCATAAAGACAATTACAACTGGCTCAGCAAATAGTCATAAACATTGCTTAGCTACAAGATATAACACAAAACATGTGTGTGCCAGTTGTCATTTATAAAAAGTGAACTTGGCTTGAGAATGTGCTTTCCTCCACGCACATTTTCTATTGGTTGTAGTATTGTATTGCAAGCAGGCAAGTAAGTATGTTGTGCAAATGGGGGATATGAGGACATGCTTATTCATAAAAACATAATAACAAGATGCAACCATTTGCTGTTAGTGAGAAGAACGAAAATCAATTTGTTTTATTTTTGGAATTGAAATCAAAACATTGTTGACAAGTCCACAACAATTGGCCACTGTTTTCTCTGTCTGAAAGTGTCAGTCCTTTACAGCCAGATACAGCATAAATTATTGTCAGCAGGGTTCCAATTATGACTGTCCTTTACAGCCAGATACAGCATAAATTACTGCCCTTTATAGCCAGATACAGCATAAATTACTGCCCTTTACAGCCAGATACAGCATAAATTACTGTCCTTTACAGCCAGATACAGCATAAATGACTGTCCTTTACAGCCAGATACAGCATAAATTACTGTCCTTTACAGCCAGATACAGCATAAATGACTGTCCTTTACAGCCAGATACAGCATAAATTATTGTCCTTTACAGCCAGATACAGCATAAATGACTGTCCTTTACAGCCAGATACAGCATAAATGACTGTCCTTTACAGCCAGATACAGCATAAATTATTGTCCTTTACAGCCAGATATTGTCCTTTACAGCCAGATACAGCATAAATGATTGTCCTTTACAGCCAGATACAGCATAAATTACTGCCCTTTACAGCCAGATACAGCATAAATTATTGTCCTTTACAGCCAGATACAGGATAATGACTGTCCTTTACAGCCAGATACAGCATAAATGATTGTCCTTTACAGCCAGATACAGCATAAATGACTGTCCTTTACAGCCAGATACAGCATAAATGATTGTCCTTTATCGCCAGGTACAGCATAAATTATTGTCCTTTACAGCCAGGTACAGCATAAATGACTGTCCTTTACAGCCAGGTACAGCATAAATTATTGTCCTTTACAGCCAGATACAGCATAAATGACTGTCCTTTACAGCCAGGTACAGCATAAATTACTGCCCTTTACAGCCAGATACAGCATAAATGATTGTCCTTTACAGCCAGGTACAGCATACATTATTGTCCTTTACAGCCAGGTACAGCATAAATGACTGTCCTTTACAGCCAGATACAGCATAAATTACTGCCCTTTACAGCCAGGTACAGCATAAATGACTGTCCTTTACAGCCAGATACAGCATAAATTATAGCCCTTTACAGCCAGATACAGCATAAATTATTGTCCTTTACAGCCAGGTACAGCATAAATGACTGCCCTTTACAGCCAGATACAGCATAAATGACTGTCCTTTACAGCCAGATACAGCATAAATGACTGCCCTTTACAGCCAGATACAGCATAAATGACTGTCCTTTACAGCCAGATACAGCATAAATGATTGTCCTTTATCGCCAGGTACAGCATAAATTATTGTCCTTTACAGCCAGATACAGCATAAATGACTGTCCTTTACAGCCAGATACAGCATAAATTACTGCCCTTTACAGCCAGATACAGCATAAATTACTGCCCTTTACAGCCAGATACAGCATAAATTACTGTCCTTTACAGCCAGATACAGCATAAATTACTGTCCTTTACAGCCAGATACAGCATAAATTATTGTCCTTTACAGCCAGATACAGCATAAATTACTGTCCTTTACAGCCAGATACAGCATAAATTACTGCCCTTTACAGCCAGATACAGCATAAATTACTGTCCTTTACAGCCAGATACAGCATAAATTACTGCCCTTTACAGCCAGATACAGGATAAATTACTGAAAAAGATTAATACATTTTTCCCACACAGTAAATATACCGGTAGCTTGTGTAAAAGACTTGACAGTATGGGTTTAGGCTACAGTATTGCTGTGCGATAGGAGCGCGACATCTCAGAGACCCAAGACAGGAGATACTGAAGAAACATAAGAATATATTGATAAACAAAACAATTAGTCTTTTGCAAAGAAGTGTGGGCTGAAGCATTTTAATTAAAACATTTTTGAATATACAATCAATAGGGTAAGTATTTGGCACTCGGTATAGGCAGTATGCATGTTTAGTTTGAAAAAGTCACTGTAAAAGACTAAAACATTCTGCCCACACCTCTACAGAAATGTGATCAAATTGGCCATTGCTCTTTCTTTGAGAAACTGCCGTCCCCTGGCCCAATTCCAATAGTTCCACATCATACAGCAAATAAAGTGTTTTGAAGGGTGTTATAGTCAGGTGAATGGAGGGCGTTTTCCTGGCAGAGTTATAATGCTTGTTCACACACGCACAGTTTCATGACGAGTCTGATTTACAATGGGAAACATGTGGATGGCGTGCGCTACGTTTATACATCTCAATATTGTTAGACGTATGCGTATGTATTCTTTTCAGAAATAGCTTGAAACATACTTTAAAATTATGAAGAGTGGCCAAGCATCAAATTGCCAGTGGTCATTTGTGCCAAACCCAGCTTGATTAACTTTGAATACAGGCCATCTCATAGTCTGTTCAGAGCAGTAGAGAGCTATATCATTACAGTACAGTCGGTACAGTCCACATAGAGATCAATCTAGTAATGAGCGCGGCGTGCTTCAGACTCCTTCCTTAACAAGAGCACCTTTCATGTCTCAGAACACTAATCATCCAGAGCCCACTGGATCACTGTGTGTCCCCCTCTCGATGAACACAGCAGCAGTAAACATGATTCATGTCATCAGACTGACTGTCTCTCTCTCTCCTCCCTCCATCCCCCTCTCCCCTCTGTCTCATCCTCCCCTCATTGTTCTCTATCCCCCTCTTCTTTCTTCTCCTCCAGGTGAGACCTACTCAGAGACCTACAGCCACACAGACACCTGTATCCCCTGCACCATGTGTACAGGTCTGATGCGCATGCAGACGCCCTGCACTGACTCCAACAATGCCATCTGCGTGTGTGACTACAACTACTACCTGAATGAGGTGTCTGGGCGCTGCGAGCCCTGCACGGTGTGCCCGGCGGGCCAGGGCGTGTTGGCACACTGCGAGCACAACCACGACACGGTGTGTGAGGAGTGTATAGACGACACCTACTCTGACCGGGACAGCTCCCTGGACCCCTGCCTGCCCTGCACCATATGTGATGAGGGCATCGAGGTGGAGCTGAGCGCCTGCACCCCCGTCAGCGACTCCTTCTGCCATAGTAAGAGAACTAACGCACACTCACAGCAACATACACACACACAACCTGCACACTAGCCAGTAGCAGTAACGTCTGGGAACTTATGGTAACCTTTGCCCTCCTGTCCTATCAGGGTTGTATAGTAAAGGCCTGTATGTCTCTATCACAATGTTTTCTTTCTCATGTGAATTTAGGAGGTCAACAGGGGTGACTTCCACATGTGTCTGTTCTACAGTCAGGGTCAGAGGGCCATGCAGGCCAAATTGTCAGACTGCAGAAAAAACAGAACAGCGGTCACAGAGGTCAAGAAGTGGTGGAGTGTCAACACAGACACAGTGCATAATCTCCAAACGCTCTAACTAGAGGCCAGGTATTCCCTCTGCAGGCACGGTGAACACAGATGCACTACAGGGCAGGCTGCAGCACTGGAGCACATACCCAGGAAGCTGTCAATCCAGTAGGGTGGATGTGGCATGAAATCAGCCATGTCAGTGAATAATAAGCCTAGCCTCTGGGAGGTCCACTGCTGCTGCAAGGTATGGACCTCCCTGCTTTGGTAACAGACTGGGTTATGTTTATATTAATGTGTTGGCTCTACAGGCTGGGTTAGATTTATGGGACCTGGGTTGGCTCCACAGGCTGGGTTAGGTCTATGGGACCTGGGTTGGCTCCACAGGCTGGGTTAGGTCTATGGGACAAGCAGGTTTGAGTTCCAGTAAATATACTGTATGAAGGAAATTATCAAATTTATAACAGAAGTCCTTAACGCCACCTCCAGATGACCTTTGGTACAGTAGGACTAGAATGTTCCAAGGTTTTGTAAAGGTGATCATAACAAGGCTTGATATTGGTTTTGGATCATGGACATTAATTTTGGGTTTTGGAAAAAATATTTCCGTAATGGTTTTGGATATTCGGTTCGGAAGTTGGAACTTGGACACTTACTAGGATTAGTTACTTTTTGGATGGGCGACTTAGGTGAGGTTTGTGTGCTGGGCTTGGATGCTGCCTGGGCCAGAAATGCCACGTTGCAAATGCAAGTGGGATATCCGTGGACACCTGCTGCACTGTGCTTGAGATGCTTGTCAGGCAGATGGGGGTCATAAATCGCTCTTCTTTTAATGTTCTGTCATCTCTTGGCCGCGGCTGGCAGTTCTCAGTTAGTTGTGAAACAGATTGAGAAAAGATAAATCCAGAAAGATCAGGAGAGGAAGAACCACTCTCTCACCCACACATAGGCTTTGTCCAAATTGGCACTCTATTCCCTATATAGTGAATTGCTTTTAACCAGAGCCTGTAGCGTGTCCTGGTCAAAAGTAGTACACTACATAGTGAGTAACGTGTCATTTAGGAGGCAAACTGACAGCTGTTTCTGGGTTCTCAAAAAGGCAGAAACACCTGCTTCTGATCAGCCAGGGACATCTCTGTTCAGAGAGAGGGAGATTACAATGAGAGAAGAGAGAAAAAGTTAGATACAGATAGACAGAAAGAGATCAAAAGAGAGAGAGACAGAGAGAGAGTAGAAGGTAGTGAGGGAAAAAGAGGACACATGTCCCAGCACCATAATCACATGAGCATGTCCAGAACCTTCCCAATTCATAATCACATGAGCATGTCCAGAACCTTCCCAATTCATAATCACATGAACCAATCCAGAACCTTCCCAATTCATAATCACATGAGCATGTCCAGAACCTTCCCAATTCATAATCACATGAGCATGTCCAGAACCTTCCCAATTCATAATCACATGAGCATGTCCAGAACCTTCCCAATTCATAATCACATGAGCATGTCCAGAACCTTCCCAATTCATAGTCACATGTATTAGTCCAGACATGAAAGTGTAAGAAATTGTGTCTTCTCTTCCCTTCTCTGTTTTCCTCACTACCTTCTTCTCTCTCTCTATCTCAATTCAATTCAAGGATTTTATTGGCATGGGAAACATATGTTAACATTGCTAAAGCAAGTGAAGTAGATAATAAACAAAAGTGAAATAAACAATAAAAATGTACAGTCAACATTACACTCACAGAAGTTCCAAAAGAATAAAGACATTTCAAATGTCATATTATTTCTATATACAGTGTTCTCTCGCTTTCTCTCTCTAAATGTGAGAATTGGGAATATCACTTATATCACTCATAAGTTGTGTGAGAGTCAGAGTCATATGGACTGCAGAAATTCAGTCAAACCGCACCATGTGTGCCTCATACAGTGAGTGAACATCTATGTCAGGCCTTCTATTATGAGTGATGTACAGTAGGGTACAATGCAGCCTTGTGCTGTACCATATAGAGGACCACCAGCAGTGGAGATAAAGACAGCACACAACCAGAGCGCCTCTCACCTCTGACCTCGGGGCCCTGTCTTCTTCTCTGTGACCCTGTGTTGTGTTCCGCTGGCCACGGACAGGACTAGGGACAGTGCTAGGGACAGTAATGGCAGTATGGGGTGGCTCTTGGTGACCTTGCCCTGTGTGGTGTGTCAGGGGGACTCTGGCATGTGAAAGGAGCCACAGTCATATACCCATAAGGTCACACGGAAACATGTGGACGCCATCAAACCATTGCCATGACTGTTCTGTTCCCAAGACACCCCGGTGGTCTATGAGGACAAATTTGGTGCTCACCAGATTAGTAGCAACAGTGCATGAGGACAAAAACATCTACAAAACAAGCAGTGGTGACAAAACATTTGAGAACATTTACAGCATGCTGGTTTTAACAGCATGTCTCTGTTATTTCTAGATCAGTTAAATCTACAGCAAGAGGGGAGAAATGTTCTACAATGCTGGCCATGTCAATATTTAAAATGTTGATATTTCTGAAGTGATATTTGGTTGTAAAGGCTAGCATGAGTGACAAGAAGTAGCTAGCCACAATGACCCATGGCATATAGGAGATACCCCTAGTCTCTTGGAACATTCATTGGGGCATCTCTCTTCATCGGGAAAAACTATCACGTTTAGGCAAGACGCAGATGCAGACTCGAAGCAACAAAAGTCTATTACAACAACAGGGGCAGGCAGTCTCAGGGTCAAGGCAGGCAGTCTCAGGGTCAAGGCAGGCAGTCTCAGGGTCAGGGCAGGCAGTGGTCAATAATCCAGAGAGTGTGTAAAGGGTCCAGAACGGCAGGCAGTCTCAGGGTCAGGGCAGGCAGAACGGTCAACATCGGGAAGGACTAGAAAACAGGAGCACAAAAACAGGCAGGAGCAGGGGAACAAATGCTGGTAGGTTTTATGAACAAAACGAACTAGCAACAGACAAACAGAGAACACAGGTATAAATACACAGGGGATTATGGGGAAGATGGGTGACACCTGGAGGGGGGTGGAGACCGTCACAAAGACAGGTGAAACAGATCAGGTTGTGACACAAACAGGCTTTCACAGCGTTCCTTATCTGAAGACAGAAAACATTATAAAGATACAGGCTTCATTATACTTCAATTACACAGCACAGAATATTATGTTGCTATTATCTCGCTGTCCTCAAACCTTTCCCCTCTAGGTACTGGAACTGGACAATCTTTTCATAATGTCCTGCTACAAAATGACCTGCCCTGTCCAGTAGCCTACACTCTCCCTTTACTGACAGCTGGATATTCAATTTCACCCTCTTCCATGGTTATGGTTATCAAGATAGCTAGCTAATAGGAAGTTTGCTAGCTGATGACATTTAATTCACTTAGCTTAACAGTGTGTAAAGTCAGCTAATTAGCAGTTCAATTGAGTTATGCCGGGTGTACACTACACAATTTTACCTGTCCCTGAAATCTGAGACAAAATCCCCATGTCGTTGCCTACTCAGGGTGCGCGGCCGTCACCAACGCTCATTTAACTTGAACGGGTCAGAGACGCAATCTGAGGGCTACCGATCTCGTTTTCGAGCAGTCCCAGACATCCCGATATTTTCAAACATGTTTGTTTTTATCGGAGCAAAATCTGCAATGTTCTTGTAGTGTGAAATGTGCAACAACAAGCTTTCAGAACTGTGATCAGCAATAGCCAATGAGAGCTCGCCAGAGAAGAAGCCAGTGAGATGTTGACATTGTTTCGCGTCACCCAGAATGTGTAGACTCTCCAGCAGGAACGATGACTACTACTAGTATGCGTTTATACTTGCCTTTAAGCCTTTAACCAAAACGTTAAATCGTTACAGCTCTGAAGTGCACAAGCAATGTTATTCAATTCAATGGCTAGACATTTCAACTCTGTGTGGCAAGCGTGAATGTCTGACTGAAAACATTTATGAGAATGCTTTGAGCCAAAGCTTGTTGTAGCTACGTTAAATGAAATGACATCATTGTTGCAATGGAAAGTCTAGTTCATCAACTCTAAATAGCAAACCGCAGCTTGTGTAGATCTATAAAACAACAGAAACATCACTCATACCAATATCAATGAGTAAAATGGGTCAATACATGTATTGGTTTATCTGTCATCTGAGCAGATGATGCAACGTTCACATGTCCACTTTCATTTAAATGTGTCGACTAGAGTGTGGGAAGACGGCGGAAGTGGATGCTGAGTTGGAATCAAGCAACACATTTGGGTAATTTTGGTGAAGACGAATGTTCTGAATGGAGAACCGTAGTTGAAATGGTCTCAAATTGGAGTGGAGGATACGTGTGTGAATGATTATGAATTGCTTCTTGTTGGGATGCGTTTGTTGAGTAAGGATGCATATGTGGGAAATCCGTTTGAGGTGTCTAAAATGGCGTTTCTTGATTCATTGTATTTCTGAAGAGCACAGGAAGATTGCATTAAAACAAAAGTTTTATGTTTTGAACTTCAGAGTAAAGCACCGTTAAAAGAGTAATCTCAGGGTGTCGATGGATGTTCAGGTTGAATACCTGAAGAGAATTCCTGGTGTGGTTGGTGCACGGCGTCTGAACCGCTGGAGGAATGGAGAAATAGAAGAAAGTCTGTTGATTCTGTTGGTTTTTGATAAAGAGCAAATACCTACGCATGTGAAGCTTGGTTATGTAGGAAGCTTTCGTCCCCAAACCACTGCAGTGTAAGAATATTAAAGGATTTGGCCACGTTTCAAATGTGTGCAGACGTTTCAAGTGTGTGCAGACATTTCAAGTGTGTGCAGACGTTTCAAGTGTGTTCAGACATTTCAAGTGTGTGCAGACATTTCAAGTGTGTGCAGACGTTTCAAGTGTGTGCAGACGTTTCAAGTGTGTTCAGACATTTCAAGTGTGTGCAGAAGTTTCAAGTGTGTGCAGACGTTTCAAGTGTGTGCAGATGTTTCAAGTGTGTTCAGACGTTTCAAGTGTGTGCAGACATTTCAAGTGTGTGCAGACGTTTCAAGTGTGTGCAGACGTTTCAAGTGTGTGCAGACGTTTCAAGTGTGTGCAGACATTTCAAGTGTGTGCAGACGTTTCAAGTGTGTTCAGACATTTCAAGTGTGTGCAGACGTTTCAAGTGTGTGCAGACATTTCAAGTGTGTGCAGACATTTCAAGTGTGTGCAGACATTTCAAGTGTGTGCAGACATTTCAAGTGTGTGCAGACGTTTTAAGTGTGTGCAGACATTTCAAGTGTGTGCAGACGTTTCAAGTGTGTGCAGACGTTTCAAGTGTGTGCAGACATTTCAAGTGTGTGCAGACATTTCAAGTGTGTGCAGACATTTCAAGTGTGTGCAGACATTTCAAGTGTGTGCAGATGTTTTAAGTGTGTGCAGACATTTCAAGTGTGTGCAGACATTTCAAGTGTGTGCAGACGAACAGAGTATTCTGAAGAATGGTGTGTAGAAAGATGATGGTGTTGCAATTGTGGTGGGGATCATGATCCTGAGTTCCTGGAGTGCCCTGTGAAGGTGAAGAAGGTGGCAAAAGTTAGAGCTGTCAATCAAATCTCCTATGCAGAGGCGATTAAAATAATTAAAGTAAATAATTATATAATAATAGTAATAGTAATAATAGTAATAATAATAGTAATAATTAAGTAAAATCACATTTTATTGGCCACATACACATGGTTAGCAGATGTTAATGCAAGTGTAGTGAAACGCTTGTGCTTCTAGTTCCAACTATGCAGTAAAATCTAAGTAATCTAACAAATCCACAACAACTACCTTATACACACAAATACACACAAATGTAAAGTGATGAATAAGAATATGTACATATAAATATATGGATGAGCTATGGCGTGCGGCATAGGCAAGATGCAGTAGATGGTGTAGAATATAGTATATACATATGAGATGAATAATGTAGGATATGTAAACATTATTAAAGTGGTGTTATGGTGGACAGGCAGTGGCTCGTGAGGCACTGTTGCGCCTTCTTCACCACACTGTCTGTGTGGGTGGATCATTTCAGTTTGTCTGTGATGTGTACGCCGAGGAGCTTAAAACTTTCCAACTTCTTCACTGCAGTCCCGTCGATGTGGATAGGGTGGTGTTCCCTCTGGTGTTTCCTGAAGTCCACGATCATCTCCTTTGCTTTTATGAAATTGAGTGAGAGGTTATTTTCCTGACACCACACTCCGATAGCCCTCACCTCCTCCCTGTAGGCTGTCTTGTCGTTGTTGGTAATCAGGCCTACCACTGTAGTGTCGTCTGAAAACTTGATGATTGAGTTGGAAGCATGCATGGCCACGCAGTCATGGGTGAGCAGGGAGTACAGGAGAGGGCTGAGAACACACCCTTGTGGGGCCCAAGTGTTGAGGATCAGCGGGGTGGAGATGTTGTTGCCTACCCTCACCACCTGGGGGCGGCCCGTCAGAAAGTCCAGGAACCAGTTGCACAGGGCGGGGTCGAGACCCAGGGTGTTAAATGCTGAGCTGTAGTTAATGAACAGCATTCTTACATAGGTATTCCTCTTGTCCAGATGGGATAGGGCAGTGTGATGGCAATTGCATTGTCAGTGGACCTATTGGGGTGGTAAGGAAATTGGAGTGGGTCTAGGGTATCAGGTAGGGTGGAGGTGATATGATACTTAACTTGTCTCTCAAAGCACTTCATGATGATAGAAGTGACTGCTACGGGGCGATAGTAATTTAGTTCAGTTACCTTATCTTTCTTGGGAACAGGAACAATTGTGGCCATCTTGAATTCTGTGGGGACAACAGACTGGGATAGGGATTGGTTGAATATGTCCGTAAACAGACCAGCCAGCTGGTCTGCGCATGCTCTGAGGACGCAGCTAGGGATGCCGTCTGGGCCTGCAGCCTTGCGAGGGTTAACACATTTAAATGTTTTATTCATGTTGGCCACGGAGAAGGAGAGCCCACAGGATTTGGTAGCGGGCCGTGTCAGTGGAACTGTATTGTCCTCAAAGCGAGCAAAGAAGTTGTTTAGTTTGTCTGGGAGCAAGACGTCGGTGTCCGTGACGGGGCTGGTATTCTTTTTGTAATCCATGATTGACTGTAGACCCTGCCACATACGTCTCATGTTTGAGCCGTTGAATTGCGACTCTACTTTGTCTCTATACTGACGTGTTGCCTGTTTGATTGCCTTGAGGAGGGAATAGCTGCACTGTTTGCATTCGGTTATGTTTCCGGTCGCCTTGCCATGATTAAAAGCGGTGGTTCGCGCTTTCAGTTTTGTGCGAATGCTGCCATTGCTAATAAACTCGCTCACCGAGTCAGCGTATGTTACAATGTTATTGTCTGAGGCTATACGGAACATATCCCAGTCCACGTGATCAAAGCAATCTTGAAGCGTGGAATCCGATTGGTCAGACCAGAATTCTATTGACCCGAGCAGCATAAGGGAAGATATGGTACTGGATACACCACAGCCTGTAGTAAATGTTTTCTGCCAGACAAAAGATACCCTGTGTGAAAAGGGTGGAATTTGTTGCATTTATTTCCACAGTTATAAGCTATACAGGACAAGTCTCAAAGAAGTCTAAGAAACTGGACAAACTGACGTAAGGCTTTTACATCTGAAGACTTTCAAGGGGTACTGGCGCCGGAAGACCTACCCTTCCAGGTTCCTCTTGAGCCTGTGTAGGGATCAGATCTGTTTTTATATTTTTAACAAAAACGTTTTGAATTACTTTATTTATTTATTTTTGGGTGGTTTGTTTTTTGGGGAATCCTGTTTCCCTCCGGCATAGTAGGTGGCAGGATGCACATTCAATTATGTGATCAGAAATATACCATAGAACGTGCAATCAACAATCCTCACGACCAAGTGAGTAATCTTGTAGTGTGTGACCCCTGTCTGTGCCACATGGTTTAGTGTGTGACCCCTGTCTGTGCCACATGGATTAGTGTGTGAGCCCTGTCTGTGCCACATGGTTTAGTGTGTGAGCCCTGTCTGTGCTACATGGTTAGTGTGTGAGCCCTGTCTGTGCCACATTGTTTAGTGTGGCACCACTACAAGACAACAAAATACTACAGGAAAGACAGTTGTTTAGTGTGAGTGTAACGGCTGTAGTGGGTTGAAGAAGTTGAGGACCAAGGTGCAGCGTGGGACGTGTTCATCTTTATTTATGAATTGAACACTGAATGAAAAAACAACAAAAGAGAATGAACGAAACCGAAACAGTTCTGTCTGGTACAGAATACAAAAACAGAAAACAACTACCCACCAACACAGGTGGGAACAGGCTGCCTAAGTATGGTTCTCAATCAGAGACAACGATTGACAGCTGCCTCTGATTGGGAACCATACCAAGCCAAACACATAGAAATACAACACACAGAACAAAACATAAAATGAAAAACATAGAATGCCCACCCCAACTCACGCCCTGACCAAACCAAAATAGAGACATAAAAAAGGAACTAAGGTCAGGACGTGACAGTGAGAGGCTCAGCCATGTTAGGATTTTGAAAGTGGCATTACACCTGGCATTACCCTACAAGTGGCCTACGGTAGCCAGCTAGCTAGCTAATAATACATTGTTTTTGTATTTACTTTCTAGGTTCTCCCACTGCCTCAGTTTTTTGGGTCCTTATAAAAACAATTTTCTCGATATTTGCGGTGGTAACAAAGTGCAGCATCAGCCATGTCGATGAATGGAGACAGGGAAAAAGTCTGTCACCAGAGTGGTTTAGAACGTGTTGTGATGTTTGACTTTACCAGTATAATCCACTTTCAAATTCAATGAAAATAAATTGCAGACTGTCGGCCACCTTTCATTACTTGAAACTAGCATAGGCCACAACTACTGGAGAGATATCAGTGACGCACATAACACACAGCACCCCTTCTACGGGAGTGTGGGGGAGGGTTCTTGAAATGTAACATCCAATCAAAATCTTTTCTCTGGGAGCCAGTGGACCATTCAAACCGTTTTTGCAATAAAAAATTATCCAGACTTCGGCGGTTAACGCTTGATCTGATTGAATCTAGGCCTAACTCAGTCAATGTGTGTGATACTAGATTTCAATCTTGCTGACACAGTGTGTGTGTGTGTGTGTGTGTGTGTGTGTGTGTGTGTGTGTGTGTGTGGCAGGCATTTTCACATACTCCCTTCATATCCAGCTGTTTCCAAGTGGCAATCACTCACAATGAGAGAATGATTAGAGAGAGGGGGAGGGGGGGTGCATCAGATGTGCTGTGCTGTTCTGTGTGGACTGGAGGGTCGATAAGAGTGCTGGGGTTTCTCCTGCTCACACTCAGGTTTCACTGAGTGACCTTTATGAGCACCGAACACTCTGCAGCAGGACCCACACAGACGCTTAGACGCTCTCTCAGCTTACATCTCTCTCTCTCGCTCAGCTCACATCTCTCTCTCTCTCAGCTCACATCTCTCTCTCAGGTTTAAATCTCTCTCTCTCTCAGCTCACATCTCTCTCTCTCGGCTCACATCTCTCTCTCATCCTCTCTCAGCTCACATCTCTCTCTCTCTCAGCTCACATCTCTCTCTCTCAGCTCACATCTCTCACTCTCTCAGCTCACATCTCTCTCTCTCTCTCTCTCAGGTCACATCTCTCTCTCTCAGCTCACATCTCTCTCTCTCTCGCTCAGCTCACATCTCTCTCACTCTCTCAGCTCACATCTCTCTCAGCTTTAAATCTCTCTCTCTCAGCTCAGATCTCTCTCTCAGCTCGCATCTCTCTCTCTCTCTCTCTGTTCACATCTCTCTCATCCTCTCTCAGCTCACATCTCTCTCTCTATCAGCTCACATCTCTCTCTCTCAGATCACATCTCTCAGCTCACATCTCTCTCTCTCTCAGCTCACATCTCTCTATCTCAGCTCACATCTCTCTTTCTCTCTCTCAGCTCACATCTCTCTCTCTCTCAGCTCACATCTCTCTCCCTCTCTCTCTCTCTCTCTCTCTCTCGCTCTCTCTCTCAGCTCTCTCTCTCTCAGCTCACATCTCTCTCTCTCAGCTCACATCTCTCTCCCTCTCTCTCTCAGCTCACATTCTCTCTCTCTCTCTCTCTCTCTCTCTCTCTCTCTCTCTCTCAGCTCACATCTCTTTCTCTCTCTCTCAGCTCACCCCCTCTGTCCCTCAGCTCACATCTTTCTCTCTCAGCTCACAACTCTCTCTCATCCTCTCTCAGCTCACATCTCTCTCTCTCTCTCTCTGTTCACATCTCTCTCATCCTCTCTCAGCTCACATCTCTCTCTCAGCTCACATCTCTCTCTCTCAGCTCACATCTCTCTCCCTCTCTCCCTCTCTCTCTCAGCTCACATCTCTCACTCTCTCAGCTCACATCTCTCACTCTCAGCTCACATCTCTCGCTCTCTCAGCTCTCTCTCTCTCAGCTCACATCTCTCTCTCTCTCAGCTCGCATCTCTCTCTCTCCCTCTCTCTCAGCTCACATTCTCTCTCTCTCTCTCAGCTCACATCTCTTTCTTTCTCTCTCTCTCAGCTCACCTCCCTCTCTCTTTCAGCTCACATCTTTCTCTCTCTCTCTCAGCTCACAACTCTCGCTCAACCTCTCTCAGCTCACATCTCTCGCTCTCCTTCCCTCTCTGTTCATCTCTTCATCTCTCAGCTCAGCGGTCTCTCTCCTCCACCATGTGGTTAGTTGTGTGTGTCGGTGAGTGTGCAGACTGTGTGTGTGACAGGTTTTATTGCACAATTCCTTAAACACTAAAGTTTAGCTTTTCATGACTCAGTTTATCACCTACAGACCCTTCTTAGATAAAGATGGAGAAATGATTTATTTCTCCCTCATCTCTTCCCCACTCTCTCTTTCTCAGCCTCTCTTCTCCTCCCCTCTCTCCTTCCCCCCTTTCTCCCAGAGCAGCCTTGAGTGGTTAGGCCGAGGGAATAGAGGGGGAAAAGGGGATGAGGGGAGGAGTGGGTCATTCAGTGCTTCACTGCTGCAGTGTAATTACTCCTGCTAATCAGAGCACTTTACAGCAGTGCTTCTGTTCCTCTTCTCCTCCATCCTCTCACCTCCTCTCTCCCCCTCCCATCCTCTCTCCCCCACTCGCCCCCTCGCTCCCATACACTCTCCTAATACTGTCCCTTTCTGACTCTCTCTACCCCCACTCTCCCTATTAACTCTCACTCTCTATGGAAAGCAGAACGCCAACTTGAATCATTTCATCCGAGGAGAGTGTGTGTGTGTGTGTCTGTGTGCGTGTGTGTGTGTGTGGTGTTTACAAGAGGCCTAGGCAGATAGAGATAGGCCGTAATGAGACAGTGGGAGAGTGTTCTCTGATAGATAAAGAGGTCATTGTGCATGTGGTGTGTTTGATAACTGTCCTCCACCCCAACTTGACTGCAAGGAACCAAGGAGGGAATACAGTGCCTTGACTTTTTCCATGTTTTGTTGTGTTACAGCCTGAATTTAAAATGTATTCGATTGAGATGTTTTGTCACTGACCTACACACAATACCCCATAATGTCTAAGTGGAATAATGTTTCTATACTTTTTGTTGTTGGACAAATTAATTCAAAATGAGATGCTGAAATGTAGATGTAGTCAACCCCTTTGTTATAGCAAGCCTAAATAAATTAAGGTGTAAAAATATGCTTAACAAGTCACATAAGTTTCATGGACTCACTCTGTTCGCAATACTAGGGTTTAACATGATTTTTGAATGACTACCTCATCTCTGAACCCCACACATACAATTATCTGTAATGTCCCTCAGTTGAGCAGTCTATTTCAAATACAGATTCAACCACAAAGACCAGGGAGGTTTTTGAATGCCGCAAAAAGAAGGGCACCTATTGGAAGATGGGTTAAATATCCCTTTGAGCATGGGGAAGTTATTAACTACAACTAACTCAGTTACAAGGGATTTCAACAAGAGGCCAATGGTGACATTAAAACAGTTATAGAGTTTAATGGCAGTTGTAGGAGGAAACTGAGGATCGATCAACAACATTGTAGTTACTTCACAATACTAACCTAATTGAGTGAAAAGAAGGAAGCCTGTACATAATGCAAATATTCCAAAACATGCATCCTGTTTGCAACAAGGCACTAAAGTAATACTGCAAAAAATGTGGCAAAGAAATGTACTTTTTTCCCTTAATATAAAGTGTTATGTTTGTGGCAAATAAATACATCACCTGTAACACTCTCCATATTTGCAAGTATAGTGGTGGCTGCATCATGTTATGGGTATGCTTGTAATCAATAAGGACTGGGGAGTTTTTCAGGATAAAAAATAAATGGAATGGACTAAAGCACAGGCAAAATCCTAGAGGAAACTTCAGTCTGCTTTCCACCAGACATTTGGAGATGAATTTGCCTTTCAGCAGGACAATAAACTAAAACACAAGGCCACATTTACACTAAAGTGCCTTACCAAGAAGACAGTAAATGTTCCTGAGTGGCCTAGTTACAGTTTTGACTTAAATCTACTTGAAGATCTATGGCAAGACCTGAAAATGCTTATTGCTGCGAAGGGTGCTTCTACAAAGTGTTGACTAGGGGTGTGAATACTTATGTAAGTGAGAATGTTCTGTATTTCATCTTCTAATACATTTGCAAAAACAATTCAAAAAATGTGTTCACTTTGTCATATTTGTGTGTCGAGGAAAAAATCTAATGAATCCATTTAGAATTCAGGCTGTAACAACAAAATGTGGAGTAAGTCAAGGGGTACGAACACTTTCTGAAGGCATTGTATAGGGTTAACTTTACAATAAAAAAATAACAAAAATTAAAAAGCCAAATAAAATACAATTGAATAGCATTTCTCTATCCTCCTCCACTCCCCCTAATAAACAGTTATTCACCAGCCTGGGCTCATAAAAGCTCAGGGAAGTTTTATTTGTTTTAGAGACGTTTAAATCCATTGAAGCTGAAATAAAACAGTTAAACCACGACTGCCTTTGGGTAACACGCTTAGCCGACCGAGACAGGCACTGGAGCCGCAGGTTTATTTCCAAGTTAACTGCCTTACTTTCTAGATCAGCACAGGGCTGATGCATACACGCAGGTAAGCATGAGATATGAGAGAAAAACAGAGAGAAAGAGAATGGGGAGAAAGAGAGAGAAAGAGGGCAAGGGGTTCAGAGGAATATAAAAAGAAGGAGAGAAAAAGGAGATACAGCTAGAAGGAGGAAAAGAGAAAGTTTGTGTTGGTGACAGTGAGTGTTGAGTCACTCTGACACACTGTGATCACCCCAGATTGCCATCTATAGGGTACCGGATGAAATGGACACGGCTATCAGAACTCACACACACCGTCTCCAAAGGTGTGAATAAATGGTGTGTGTGTGTGGTCATTGTAGAATTATAGGCTAACGTAGTCGCTGCATGCACTGTATGACTCACACAGTGGAAAAAGTGGAAAGAGGGGAATTTGATTGTGGAAATCTCATCTTAGGGATCCTCTTGTTTTATCACCATAATGCTAAACTGACTGTAACTGATTGGTCATTAGAGTTGGAAGGAGAAGCGCACTTCCTGAAAGTTCAAGCATGTTCTGTTACACCTGCACTGGGACTGACAGACTGGAAACGTGACTACCATTCCTACTGGCCACACACTTGTGACTTGACCTTGACCTAACATAATTCCCTGAAATCGATACCATGCCTTTAAATAGGTTGAGTTTTATTTTTGTGTCTTGGTGTGACGTGGCTGTGAGCAGGGAGTGTCCAGTGTGGAACGGTATTCTCTACAGTTTCAGTAAACCTATCCCTCCCTACAGACAAAGGAATGTCCTGTCATCGACAAGGAAATAGCCAGGAGATCATCTAAGTCTTAACAAGCTGCAGAATTTAACAAATGTACCCTAAGATTCCCATCAGTGTCCATGGGGAGCGTAAATAAATATGCATTCAATCAATGTGGAGAAAAAAACTGAAAAATAGCCTTGTCAGTAATAAAAAGAAGTGCTGAATTTCGACAGTTCATTATTATTGTGATGGTCCACTGCTTAACTTTGTGTCAAACTGTCAAGAGACCACATCACTGACCAGGACTGGCATTTCATACTTCACTGTGTTCTTAAAGTTCCATTGCAGCCATTTTTATCTCAATATCAAATCATTTCTGTGTAACGATTAAGTACTTTACAGTGATTGTTTTGAATTAAAATGTTCAAAAAGAAAGAAAAATAGCTTCTTAGCAAAGAGCAATTTCTCAAGTGGGGTGGGGAAAACTGAAAACTAGCTGTTATTGGCAGAGAGGTTTGGAACTCTTTCTTATTTGAACTAATTTACAGCCTGGTGATGTCAAAATTCCATCCCACCAAAACAGGCAGAAATTTCAGGCAGTATTTTCAAAGCTCTTTCACTAAAATGGCATTATAATTTTCACAGTATTACACCAACCTCACTCATAGTGTGGAAATATCCACTCACCAGCCAGTTTATTAAGTACACCACCACGTTTCACAAAAATGGATCGCTCCTACAGACAGTGAGTCACTTGGGTTAGGGTTAGGCATCGAGGCATTCAGTTCCTGTTCGACTGAATGTTAGAATGGGCATAACGAGTGACCTAAGTGACTTTGAGTCTGGTTTGATCGTCGGTGCCAGGCGCGCCGGATCCAGTATCTCAGAAACAGCTGGCCTCCTGGGATTTTTACGAAGAGAATGGTGCAACAAACACAAAATCCAGTCAACGCCAGTCCTGTGGGTGACAACAACTTGTGGATAAGCAACGACGAAGGAGAATTACAAGAATCGGGCAAGCTAACAGGAGTGCCACAGACAGACAAATAACGGCGCAGTACAACAGTGTGCAGAACGACATCTTGGGAACGCACAACTCGTCGGTCCTTGTCACGGATGGACTATTGCAGAAAACCACCAAACTGGGTTCCTCTCCTATCAGTTAAAAACAAGAAGAAGCGGCTCCAGTGGGCACACGATCACCAACACTGGACAACTGAGGAGTGGAAAAACATTGCCTGGTCCGACGAATCCCGGTTCCTGTTGCTTTATGCTGATGGCAGAGTCAGGATTTGGCGTAAGCAGCATGAGTCCATGGACCCATCCTGCCTGGTGTCAACAGACCAACATCCCCGTGGAATGTTTCTGACTTTTAGGTCTGACCCGGTGTTTATAAAACACAGTGTTTATAAATCATATTATTTGAGGGCTGAGGAAGCCTGCATGGAGTTCTGTTCTGTTGGGGATTACTCCTTCATATCCACACCACCACAGAGAGAGACAAGGCCCATCTCCACCATCCACCACACTCCCCTCGGGGTGTGGATACTGGCAGACATACTGTAACTACATCTAATGCTTGAAGCATAACAGTTTTATTACACAACACACACAGTAGGAGTGCGTGACACAGCAGATAACAGGGTAACCACTACAAAGAACATGACTGAGTTGTCCTGTGCTGCGTTGCCAAGGGAAGCAGAAGCAAGAAGGCCTCTGGGCAGCCATGGTGAATGGTGCTGCTGGCACGCTGGAAAATAGCAGTTGTTCATTAATGCAATTAACAGAGAAACAGAAAGAGAGAGAGGAAATGGGTCAATTTATAAAAATGTCTCCTCTTTAGTGAGTTAAGCCTGATGAAAACCAGACCCCTCAAGTAGCAGAGAGAGAGAGCGAGAGAGAGAGAAAGAGAGAGAGAGTTCCTACTGCTGCCCTCCCAGGCCTGGCCTGCAGCACCAGAGGTTAAGCTGAACACACTGACCCTCTAAAGCCCCTGACTTTGTACTGCAGGTAGTCCACATGGTGTGTGTCATGTTATGTACAGAGATCACAGTCATGCTCCCATGTAGAGAATAACTTGGTGTGCATCCCCAATGGCACCCTATTCCCTCGATAATAGTGCACTACTTTTGACCAGAGCCCTATGAGTTCTGGTCAAAAGTAATGCACTATGTAGGAAATAGGGTGCCCTTTGGGATACGACCCTGGTGAGAGAGTCATGATGTGCTGCTGGGCTTGGGTTATTATGTGGGCGAGTGACAGTTTTCTCCCATCTCCTCCTCCTCTAGAATCATTCCCCCCTTTTCTCCAGATAGCATCTTAGCCGGAGCCCATCTGCCTATAAGCATTCACATGTGTGCACTGTCACTCAAACATCTGCTTAGGGACATCGTCGTGACTAAACCCAGGCTCAGAACTACTTGAAGAAGGATGTATACAGTTATAGTTTATGAAATGTTATTTTTTCATTATGGGGAAACGTATCTCTTTGGTTTGTTTTCATTTCCCTGGTCCCCATTGTAAATTCCCTTTTTGATATACCGGTGTGCTGACTACAGTACCATGTGCTGGTTCCAAGGAGACTTGATGTAGGTTGCTTAGCCAATGATAATGTATTCCTAAACTGGCTATTATTAATGCTGATTAAGTGTGTGATTTTTTAAAATAAAACATTCTTACCATAAAATAATGACCTCATACGAAAATTACCCCTTCCTCTCTTATATAATAGCATTCTCTCCATTTTCCTCTCTTCCTTCACTCTCCTTAGATCCTCTCCTCCCGTCCTACACTTCTCCCACCTTTCCTCTGGACCTGTCTTCCCCCTCTTTCACAGACATCTTCCCACCAGACAGCTCCAGCAGCCCCTCCCCGGGGGGAGAGAGCACCACGGCCCAGCCCAGCCCTCACTTCATCAGACCGGGCTTCAACGAGAACCTCATCCCCATCTACTGCTCCATCCTGGCTGCTGTGGTGGTGGGGCTGGTGGCCTACATCGTCTTCAAAAGGTGAGGGGCCATGGAGTGGGAGCATAGACAAAGCAGGGAGATAGGATATGAGTACAGATAGAAGCAGCTATCACACCGATAGAATAATATATCACACAGATAGAAGCAGCTATCACACAGATATAAGCAACACAGATAGAAGCAACACAGATAGAAGCAGCTATCACACAGATAGAAGCAGCTATCACACAGATAGAAGCAGCTATCACACAGATAGGACCAGAGACAAAGCAGGGAGGATGATACATGTATGCAGACAGTGGGCTCAGGCTGGAGGAGGGAGAGAGAGTGAACTAGGACAGAGGTTGACTTGTCAGGGAAGGGGAATGACAGGCAGGATGGTGTTTGAGTGATGTAGCCCATGGCTAAAGAAAGGCAGGGAGCCCGATTGTATGGTGTAATATTCAGGCCTGTTGTGGAATGGCAAGATATTGACCCAGTTACACCACATGATTACACACACACACACACACACACACACACACACACACACACACACACACACACACACACACACACACACACACACACACACACACACACACACACACACACACACACACACACCATAATGCATTTCAAAGGTCACACACACAAAGGTCACACATACACACACAAGCATTTGCACACAACACATACACACACACACCGATTCAAACACACCATGTACCAAGTTAACAAGTTCATCATCAAATCCAGTATCGATTGTAAAGTGCAGTCCAGTTGAAATCCGAGTGGCTACTTCGTCAACACAAACAGTTACGGGGCTACTTTAATATCTGTCTCCTTCCACTGTATAAACAGGTCCAACACGGTCTGTTAAAGGGCCTTGATTGACTGATTGATTAGATTGGATCATTACGACTAGGAGGCTGTTCCAGCCAGAGACAACATTACAGTAAAAATGACTGAGGATAAAACCACTATGAAGCCAGAAGGCTTGTTTCCCTGCTGGTCCTTTATGTTTACTGGAAGACTTTCAGAGATGTTTGATGACTGATCACTCCTCTTCCCTTCCACGTTTCCTGATGACCATCCCAATCACAAAACGTCCATTACTTGTATCACATCAATTAAACCACTTCTGGGAACACAGTGTTGTGGGCTTGACTCACTTCTTCTCCGTTCACACCTTCCCAGGTGGAACAGCTGCAAGCAGAACAAACAGCCGGCTAACAACCACCAAGCCACAGCAGCCAATCAAACGGTGACGCCGGAGGGGGAGAAGCTGCACAGCGACAGCGGCATCTCAGTGGACAGCCAGAGTCTGCAGGAGCAGCAGCATGCAGCCCAGGTCCAGACACAGACACACAGACAGGAACAGATAGGTGAGCTCTACAACACACACTGTACACTTAGCTAGATGCTGTAATGGAAGTCTGTATGAGTGTGTGTTCACCTGTTGGGTCTGTATGGAGACTCTATGCTAGCTGGACTAGGCATATACAAGTGAGAGATGAAAGTGGTAACAAAGTGAATTTAGGATACATATTTTATTATTGTACATAGCGAGTCTCAGATATTATCCCGTTGTGTGTACATTAGACACGACTTTGGAAATGTCACCAAAGAAGTCTTAACATGGGAGGTTATGAAGTTGGGAAGGATGAGTAGTCTACACAATTTACTGATATCTGTGTTTTACCAATGTACAGTATACCCCTTTACCTATGCTGAATGTGACCCAGCCTTCGATATTTGGGTGAGAGAGAGAGACAGAGAGACAGAGACAGAGAGAGAGAGAGAGTGGACAGGGTGGTCCAGTATTCGGTGGGAGACAGCACCACTGCCTTGTGGGAAATACATGATGAATGGTCGTGAAGGAGGAGAGCAACTTTTTAAACGGAACAAGAAAGTGAAAACAAAAGCAAGAGCTTCAGGAATGTGAAGTGGTCTCTCTATAGAGCCTGGAGCAACCTATCTTCCTTTCATTTAAAAATCCATGGCAGAGACACAGTCAGTCCTCTTATACTGAGGAGAACCATGCTCTACTTACTCCTCTCTCCATCTCTTTCAACTTATCTCTCTCTTTCTGTGTCTCTCTACATATCTACTCTTTCTCCCTCCCTTTCTATCTCCCCTTTTCTTTATCTCTCTCTCTCTCTGGAGTCTCAGTGGCGTGGCACAGTTTCTATCCACTCAGGGGAGTGATAGAGAGAGCTTTGTCGTCAAAAGGAAGAGAGGAGACCAACTACAGAGTGACGAGTTTGTTTTTCCAACCTCCTAAGTGCTGAGCCAGAGCCTAAGGGGCCCCACACATCCAGTGACTCAGCATCTCTCTCTATGCAATCATGAATGCATAACTGAAGAAGTTATGAAGTAGTAATGAGGTAGTTCAGAAGACAATTATAAAGTTATGTTCATGAATCGTGAGTTAACTTATGCACCATCACCTGATCTGACACTGGACCTCTGCTGTTTTGGATCTTACCCACAACCTAAGTGCATACCCATGCCCATGTGATGTTTGGGAAGCCTGGGAAATGCTGCTATTGTTTTATTTTGTGTTGTGGGAATTCTATTCATTTCCCCCCACTCAGAAATGCAAAGCCTCAGTATAATGGAGAAAAGGGGGCATCTTTTCCTGGGGATTAGCATGTGATTGGGTCATTGAGTAGATCCCCGCCCCTTTAACCCGTGTCTCTTTGTGTGATTGGCTCATTAGCAGGTGTTGTGTGATGGAGGCCAGGCCCGATCCCCCTGCCTGTTTAAATGTGATCCAGTAACAGTGTTTAATGTCTGCTGATTAGCGTCAGCTCTGTCTTCTGGCGCAGAAGCCATTAAAATACAGTACTGCACACAGCATGCTGTGGGCTGGGTGGCTACTCCACTAGTAAATGGGGACTTGTTAAAATATAAAACACCCAAGGGGGTGAGAATATGTACAATAAATCCATAAAATCATATGGATTTCCCTTTTCAAATGAACCATATTTTACACATACAGTATGACTGAAAAGCCCACAGCAGTCTTTGTAGACGGTGTCATACCCAGTCAAAACAAGTCAATTAAGATTTCAAGTGAAATATGAAAATCTATAAAAGATACCCTGCGCTGTGATTGACAAGCTCAAAAGGACTCCCCGGGTCCCTGCCTTGGGGTAAGAACTCCCAAAAGACTTACAGACATCTATAATAAGTCTTCTCTACTCTCCAGTGCATTCTGGTGATCTTTTAAATAGCAATCTGTCTTTTACCTCTGAGGCCCCCTCCCCTTTACACTGGAGTATTCCTTCCTCAAGGGGCAGAGGGGTGTTTAAAATTTAAATGAGACTCAAACCTCTCACTCATCTCTCATCATCGTGCCTCTGTCCTTAATCTGATCCCATTCTCTACCTGAACGATAGTCACGGAAACTGTCAATCAAAGTCTGCTCGTCCCAGGTTAGAGGGGTAGTGGGCCAAAGCTAGTGTAGTACAGCGCTAGTGTAGTAGGAGAGTAGCTAGTGTAGTAGGAAAGTAGCTATTAGGGGTAGGAGAGTAGCTAGTGCAGTATGAGAGTAGCTAGTAAGGTAGAATTGTAGCTATAGGGGTAGGAGAGTAGCTAGTGCTTTAGGAGAGTAGCTAGTGGGGTAGGAGAGTAGCTAGTGGGGTAGAGGAGTATCTGGTAGGATAGGAGAGTAGCTAGTGGGGTAGGAGAGTAGCTAGTAGGGTAGAAGAGTAGCTAGTAGGGTAGAAGAGTGGCTATATGGTTAGGAGAGTAGCTAGTGCATTGGGAGAGTAGCTAGTAGGGTAGGAGAGTAGCTAGCTAGTGGGGTAGGAGAGTAGCTAACTAGTGGGATAAGAGAGTAGCTAGTGGGTAGGAGTGTAGCTAGTGGGGTAGGAGAGTAGCTAGTGGGGTAGGAGAGTAGCTAGTAGCGTAGGAGAGTAGCTAGTGGGGTGGGAGAGTAGCTAGTAGGGTAGAAGAGTAGCTAGATGGTTAGGAGAGTAGCTAGTGCATTGGTAGAGTAGCTAGTAGGGTAGGAGAGTAGCTAGTGTAGTAGGAGAGTAGCTAGTGTAGTAGGAGAGTAGCTAGTGGGGTATGAGAGTAGCTAGTAGGATAGAAGAGTAGCTAGATGCGTAGGATAGTAGTTGGTGGGGTAGGAGAGTAGCTAGTGTAGTAGAAGAGTAGCTAGTGTAGTAGGAGAGTAGCTAGTGGGGTATGAGAGTAGCTAGTAGGGTAGAAGAGTAGCTAGATGGGTAGGATAGTAGTTAGTGGGGTAGGAGAGTAGCTAGTGTAGTAGGAGAGTAGCTAGTGTAGTAGGAGAGTAGCTAGTGGGGTATGAGAGTAGCTAGTAGGATAGAAGAGTAGCTAGATGCGTAGGATAGTAGTTGGTGGGGTAGGAGAGTAGCTAGTGTAGTAGAAGAGTAGCTAGTGTAGTAGGAGAGTAGCTAGTGGGATAGGAGAGTAGCTAGTAGGGTAGAAGAGTAGCTAGATGGGTAGGACAGTAGTTAGTGGGGTAGGAGAGTAGCTAGTGGGGAAGAAGAGTAGCTAGTGTAGTAGAAGAGTAGCTAGTAGAGTAGGAGAGTAGCTAGTGGGGTAGGAGAGTAGTTAGTGGGGTAGGAGAGTAGCTAGTGGGGAAGAAGAGTAGCTAGTGTAGTAGAAGAGTAGCTAGTAGACTAGGAGAGTAGCTAGTGGGGTAGGAGAGTAGTTAATGCAGTAGAAAGCTGGTGTAGTAGGGAGTAAAGCCCTTTCTGTTGAGGAGGCAGCCCTGGGATGTGGATGAGGTAGACAGCAAGAGCTTTAGAGCAGGACAAATACTGACAAATTGCGTTGTCCAAAGCACTTTGAGACTAAATGAAGAGCTATATAAATGCTAATCCATTATTAGTATTAATCATGAATAAATGTAACATATTGTAGTGAGGACCTCTGTATTGAGTAAAATAGAATAACTTGAGTCTGTATTGACTCAGTTCCAAAAGAAAGAGGGATGTCAGTGGTGGGAGGGGTATAATGTGACAATCAGACAGAGAAGCTAGGGCCAGGTCATATTTACATTTTGCATGTACACTTTGGTAATTTAGCAGATGCTCTTATCCAGACAGACTGACAGTCAGTGCATTCAATTAAGGTAGGTAAGACAACCACAAATCACAGTCCCTGTTTAAGCAAAATCCCATCACAGAGAGGGTAATCGAATGTGAGGAGGAAAGTGAGACGCCTCAAGGTGCCAGAGGCAATGACGTGCATGTAATTGCCGGCTGATTGACAGGTAGTGTATGAGGGGTCTGGTTAGGGCTGGTCAGGGCTGGTCAAATGACCCTGGGGCAACAGAAGGTAATCAGCATGTCTCCTGTATTCCATTCTTGCCATTAAGAGGAGAGCAGTTGATTGCCTCTTCACTACCGATCTCAATCTCAGTCTTAATCAGCTATCTTTAAAGCTTTGGAGTGGGCTGAAATCAAATCAGCATCAGCTGAACATGCTAATGGAAGATCGACTGTTAGATCGACTATTCTGAACATGCCCAGTATAATTTAATCTGATAAAGACTGGTCAATAGCTTAGAAATTGAATGGGTGAAACAGTGGTTCCCATTTAAAGCAACCATTACATTTTCTGTGTCAACAATATTTATCAAGGAAGCCACCAACTGACTCAGTAGGTTTACATTTACAGTCTAGGGAGGGCTGCATGAACCATTCAAAGTGGAGTTCCTGAAGAGGAACACAAATATTTTGCTGCTATCATGAAAAGACAGAATGATTCAGCAAGACTGCTCAGTGTCTGTCTGCAGTGTCTGTCATGCCTGCAGGATGGCTGTCTGAACAGGAAGGAGAACAAGTCACAGACTGCATGACGTACTCGGGAGAGAATCAACATGAATAACGAGAGCTAAAGGAGAGCCAGAGGAAAAAGAGAGGATTTCAGAAAAAAATGGAATGTGTGTAGAATGAGAGAAGATCGACTGTAGCAGAAGCTCCGCCTCTGTGTGCACCACATACACTTAAACAGGCCTGATGATGTCATAGCGTGGTTGATACAAAAAGCCCTTCTTGTGAACCTTTAGAATTAGAGAGCTCTCTTCTGGCTGGCACAGGGGTGCATTGATCAAGACAAGAAAACAACCAGAGAGCTCAGAGCTCCTCTAAAAAACGCCTCTGTATTCCGGAAGCGTTTCCATGGCACCCCTCAATTGACAACAGGTTGAGGGCTTATGGGAAAAGGGGACATTTGTCCCTCTTCCTCACTCCCTGTAGTAATGAGTTCAGTGAAACAGTTGGAGGGGTTGATGAGTTTGTGACCTCACAAGGCCCCCTATAGGGCAAAGTGTGTCAGAGTGGATACACTGATACTGTGTTACTTCATACGACCAGAGAACATCTGCATGTTTCACCACTGATCATATATGTTTTTAACATGTTTCTCTCTCTCTCTCTCAGTGGTGAGGGTGGATGGGGGACCTGACTCACCTCCCCCCCAGGTCTGAGGAAGAGGAGAAGCCGCTGACAGGAAGGAGGAAAAGGAGGAGAGGGGGAAGTGGGGTTGCCATGGAAACCTTGATGTGGGAACGGACATAAAGTATAAGAGTATAAGAGTACAGACTGAGTGGGCTTCTTGGATACAACAAGGAAGTTGACGACATTATCGCCCCTTTTCACCAAGGGTGGCCACTGGTTTCTGACTGGACTCTTGTCCCAGTATGGACCCTTATTGGACAGACTGGAGCACCAGAGGCTATCTGATGCTATCCCAGTATCTCTACACAGAACCCAACTCTGCCAGTGTGTCTTTGAACACTAAACCTCTCCGCCAGTACCAACCCTAACACCAACCCTAACACCAACGCCAAACACCAACCCAAAACCAAACCCTAACACCAACCCTAATACCAACTCTAACACCAACTGTCTGCCTCAAGTCACTAAAGTTACAATATCACTACCACCCATAATCCAAGAAGCATCACTGTGTTAGATATCCTGGTCTCCGTCTTTTCTGTCAGCTGGTGAGGACCAATCATTATGAAAAGTGTGTTAGTATGTTATCCCATGAAGGAGTTTCATCCTGTGTCCCCATAAGTTCACTGCCAACTTCCTTTGACCATTTGCTAAAATTATTATTCATCCACCCCCTGGTTCCCCCCTACTCACTCAAATTATCAAATGTTTGTGCCTCAGAGGTAGATAAACTCTCTGTCCCCTCTCTCCCCTTGTCTGTACTCTCTCTCTCTCTCTCTCAGCGTGTAACTATCTGTCCCTCTTTCCATCCCTCCATCTGTACTTATCCTATCCTAGTGTGTTCTCAGGGCAAGTCCTGCAGTAGTCTCTCAGTGACTCCGTCACACCTCCAGACTGTCTTCTCAGACCTCAGCAGTAGCAGCTTGTTGTAATCCTCCATGTGAACCTGTCTGATAGTATCCCACTGTTATCTATTCAACACAACTCAGTGGGGGAACGGTTATGCTGCGTTTAGATGGTACGAGGTAGACGGCGTCCGGATGTCATTGTTTTCAATGAGAGCACGACGGTAAATGCCGTTGAGGTCACGGTAGACGGGACATGCCACCAGAGTGAAAATATTTAAACTTTTGTTGTCTGTCGTAGCGTTGTTTTCTACCAGATGTTGATTTGCACTGTTTGTTTACCAAAATCACCATAGCAACACATACCGTCGTGCTGGCTTGCTTTCTTCTTGTATGATGGTTTCTGCGTCCCTCGTCTAAATGCAGCATTAGTCGCCCATTCCAAAATCTCCTATCCTTTTTCTTTACCACAGACACAGACATTCCTAAGGTGTACAGGGACGGACACATTTGTGTTGTTGTTATACTGTTGCCTCTGATTACTGCTCTCCTATTCTCATTGGCTGTGGATCATTCCATCATTCTGTCACCGCAACATGATACACCATCCCTCCTCTGTTTTCTGACACACTTGACTCCTTTTCTCCATCCAACATGGACTCCAGGATTCTGTTGGAATGATTCATGCTTTGAATGTAACAGATTCTAGATGTTTCTCTCATGTCTGTTTGTGGCACATCTGCCTCTCTTAGTGGTTTGAGTTACAAGGCCTCCTCAGCAGTGCAGCTCCATTACCCCAGGAGCTGTGATATGCAATGTGAGGAGCATTTTTGGACTATTTAACATTCCTGACTCATTGACCTGACGCATAATGTGATGTCCAACTGCCAAAAATGGAACTGTGACATCATCAGAAAGAGGCTCTGCAGTATCAGTATTCGAGGCTGTTCCATGGTAGCCTGACGAGAGTTGTCTAGAAATAGTATACAGAGTTTATATACAAACACTGTATAGTAGGCTATACTCAAGACTCCCCTTAATTATCCATTATATTGTACTTGCTAAGGAGTGGAGACATGGGACACTCGTCAGAGACTTCCATCTCACTGAAATAAACACAAGCACTTGCACACACACACTCACGTGCAGATATGTGTGTGTGCTAAAGAGTGTGCGGTGGCGCTAATGTGTCTGCTGCGGTATGGTATGGTAGGGGTATGGGTGTAAACACAGGGGCCATTAGGGAGACATTCCTGACAAGCAGGTATAATTACCTCAGGGTTTCAGGTTCATTTAGCTTCACTCAGTCAGCTGGCTCTCATCTGAATCCCTCTGTTATGTACTGCACAGAGACATACAGAACGCTTTTAAAGTGGCAACAATGTGACATTACCATTACTCACCTCTCATGTGTCTGAAAGAGCAGTGACATTTTACTGTATCACAATAGTGATCTGAAGCATACTGAAGCATACGCAGCATACTGAACACGCAGTAGGTATTAGATGTTAGCAATGTAGCTACGCTTACTGTAACTGTACTGCTTTGAAGTCCAGGTTTGATTCCCAGGGACATGTGATTACTCAGGGTCCCTTTGGTGTGGTTTGGTGCTTGAATGTAGATGTAGGTAGATAGCAAAGTAGAGATATTAGCAGAGATACTTTTGTGTCTGTGTGAGAGAGAGAGAGAGAGAGAGAGAGAGAGAGAGAGAGAGAGAGAGAGGTAGAGAGAGAGAGAGAGAGAGAGAGAGAGAGAGAGAGAGAGAGAGATAGAGATAGAGAGAGAGAGAGAGAGAGAATCTGGCATAGCAAAGATACAGCAGGGAAGACGCTCTCATAGTAGTGAGTTTTGAGGCTTTTGAATAGAAAACAGACCAACACAGCCACACTATATTCCCCCTGGGGGCCTCTTTCTCCTTGTGACATATCCAGTGGCTTCACACACACAGTGTTTCACACAATATTATTGACAGCAGTGTGATTCATATTGCTCCACAATGGAAGTGCAGTAGGACCCAGTGGACCAACAGATTGGCATAATACCACTGACTAACAGGAGGGATTGTCATCAACGACTAGTGAACAACTGAACCTTTCACTGTGGCTGGCGGCCCCACGGGCTCAATCTAACACTGTGCTGTCTCACAGGTGAATAGAGGTGTCAATATAGAATCTACAGTATGACTCAATCTGTACTGTTCCTCCACAGCAGGGGACACTGGTAGAGTGGATGAAGATAATATAAGAATGTAAAGCTGAATAACGTTACAGACATAAATATGCAAAACATTCAATATTCTTCTATTGTTTTTGTTATGAATATTATTCTCTTTTTTGAAATCAGTATTTTTTTGTAAACGGTTTCTTGTTTTAGCACTTATTAGATGTAATAGGCACACTCAAAGACTGTGCTATACAAGTGCCTGTGTACAGAGTCAGGTGTCTTTGAGTTCTGTTCAGAACACTTCTTCTTCTTCTTCTTCTTCCGTTTGTATTCTGACTTGTTGTATGATCTGTGTTTTGTTTCATCATTTGAGTGTTAATGAAGGTTTCAGGAAGTATAGGCCATAGGTTAAAACGTACTACTAATGTTGTTGAAATCCATATAGCATCATCTACGTACATGCCATCTGCTGTGGTCCTATTTTACCGACCACAATATACTCTACCTACAGTGCAAAAGTGGCAATATGTGATGAGCATGACCAGTATGTTTTTACATGTTCAGTTTGTCCAGAGGTTGTGGACAGACATGCCATGTATGAGGAGGATTCACTGTGATTCTCTATGGTAATATCCAAGATATAATAAATCCCCACAGAAATTTCAGCCCCCCCCAAAAGCTGAATGTTACATGTACTTACCTATTAGTGTAAAATGCATTGTGTAAATGTGAATTTCTTAGAGTTGTTACAATATATAAATACACTATAAAATTTAAAAAGCAAACAAATTCATTATCTGATAGAATAAAAACAAATGTAATTGCACCTTTGTCAAGTCATTTGTCCTCAATACTGAATGATGATAATGTAGCAAGTCAGCTGATGGATTCTCATTCCCTACTGTGAATTCATTGTTGCTTGGGAAAGAAATATAGTGGACACAATACACTGAAATATGCTTCTTCGCTTAAAACATCTCAAATTGCCAATGTTTAACACGGGTAGTCGGCTATCTCTCATCTTTTCTTTTATCAACAGTTACAGGAATAATCTCTGTGGGTTTGTCTCATTGACAGTTTTGGCTTTCTGTATGAAAATACCCAAAAGGTTCCCCTTTAGAATTACCCCCAAAGTATTTCTGAAAAAGGCCTCAAGCTAATGAAAATAAAATGTTAAAACCACAAAGTATGGAGCATGTGACCTTAGCCAAACCACAGTTAAAAACAGGACCATATGTGAGGGTTCATTGGACTGTTGGAGCCTAGTTCTCTATTATATTATCATCAGGTAAGTGTTCAATAACATGGAGATGTCTGGTAGATCTGGTTCACACACACACACACACACACACACACACACACACACACACACACACACACACACACACACACACACACACACCAGATATGACATAGTGTGATGAATTGCTGAATCATCAGAATGTGTGGTTGAATCCCAAACCAGCAAACCAGATGGGAGCTAGACACACTACATAGTTTAATTTGATTAGCCAGGACCGTTCAAATAGAGGCGCTAATGAAATGCTGAAATGTATTTTTTTCCTACCTGAACATTAATCCAGAGCATGAGTCAGCTGAAATTGCAAAGAAAGTAACATCGTTAAAGAGAAAAAAAGAACAACCAAGAATAAAATGGATGTATGTGGAGATCGGGGGAAAAGCGTTTCAGAAATGGGATTGAGGCGATTACATTCAATGTGGATGATGTCATTAATTATGCTTACTGTATAAAGTATATGCAAACACTGACCTTCATAAGTCTAACCTCATTCAAATGTTTTGTGTTGTGTGTAACAGATGTCTCTGTCACGTATGCTCGCTCTAGGTCATCAGGCTGCTGATTATCCCGCACACCTGTCACCATCGTCTCGCGCACCTGCACCTCATGACACTCACCTGTACTCCATCACCTCCTTAATTAACTTCCCTATATCTGTCACTCCTCTTGGTTCTTTCCTCAGGTGTTATTGACTCTGGTTTCATGTCGGTGAGTTGTTTGTGTTACGTGTTTATTGTTTCATGTGTTTTTTAAAACACTCACTCGTTACAGTCTCTTTCCATACACCACTGTTTGGAGGTTGGACATGCATGTACAGTGCATTCAGAAAGTCTTCAGACCCCTTCCCCTTTCCCACGTTTTTATACATTACAGCCTTATTCTAAAATGGGTTAAATGCCAAACTGAGCAATCGGAGGAAAAGGGCCTTGGTCAGGGAGGTGAAGAACCTGATGGCTACTCTGACAGAGCTACAAAGTTCCTCTGTGGAGATGGGAAAACCTTCCAGCAAGACAACCATCTCTGCAGCACTCCACCAATCAGTGACCAGACGGAAGCCACTCCTCAGTAAAAGGCACATGACAGCCCGCTTGGAGTTTGCCAAAAGACACCTAAAGACTCTCAGACCATGAGAAACAAGATTCTCTGATGTGATAAAACCTGAATGCCTGAGTGCCAAGCATTATGTCTGGAGGAAACCTGGCACCATCCCTACGGTGAAGCATGGTGGTGGCAGCATCATGCTGTGGGGATGTTTTTCAGCGGCAGGGACTGGGAGACTAGTCAGGATCGAGGGAAAGATGAATGGAGCAAAGTACAGAAAAAAAACCTGCTCCAGATCACTCAGGACCTCAGGCTGGGATGAAGGTTCACCTTCCAACAGGACAATGACTCTAAGCACACAGCCAAGACACCACAGGAGTGGCTTCCGGACAAGTCTCTTAATGTCCTTGAGTGGCCCAGCCAGAGCCTGGACTTGAACCCAAACAAACATCTTTTTTTAGAGACCTGAAAATAGCTGTGCAGCGATCCTCCCCATCCAACCCGATAGAGTTTGAGAGGATCTGCAGAGAAGAATGGAAGAAACTCCCCAAATACAGGTGTTCCACGCTTGTAGTGTCATACCCAATAAGACTTGAGGCTGTAATTGCTGCCAAAGGTGCTTCAACAAAGTACTGAGTGTTTGAATATTTATGTAAATTTGATATTTCAGTTATTTATTTATTTCTAAAAACGTGTTTTTTGTTTGTTATTATGGGGTATTGTGTGTGGATTGATGAGGTAAAAAACAAAACAATTTAATGTTACAGAATAAGGCTGTAACATAACAGAATGTGTAAAAAGTCAAGGGGTCTGAATACTTTCCGAATGCACTGTATGTTGAGAGTGGATGAATGTGCGAGGTTAGCCTAGTAAAGGATTCCTTTGAAGTGATTGCTTGACAATCAGATGAAGGCACCGTGATTGGTTGTTTGTATGCCACAATGAAAGGTAATACATTTTAAAAGTTAAATGACACATTTTTACGACTAGGTGTACAGAGATCCTATTGAATTAATAGCAGTTCTATATGGAATTCTATGATTAGGCCCATAGAAAATACACCCCTGTTAACCTGAATGTTACAGAAACTCTGACTTGGTGTACGTTTGGTGTACTGACTTGGTGTACTGTCTCCTTTATCTCATCCACTGACGTGTTGAATAGCCTGTGAGACATCAGAACTCTTACCACACATTGTTGTCTCTACAGACTCTGGTAAGCAGAGCCTTTGCCTGTTGGAAGCAGTTCAGAATAAGGTCAAGGTGATTGACGAAGGCATCGTATTGCCTGATGGAAGACGACACAGGCGTAGGCCTAGAACAAGGCAGGCAGGAGAGAAAGTGATTCACATACACAGAAAAACACTCCCAGAATGTGTTGGCACACGCAGTCAACCCAAAGACAGCTGCAGAGCCACCCTATAGTCTTTCATCCCTTTCTGAACATAGACCACAGATTGGTAGGTAGAACTACTGCTGTACTGAGATCATTATCAAGTCGCTCTGTTTCTGTTCCTGCTGCTGGGTTTTACTGGGGTTTCTCAGGTGTTTGTTTACAAGTCTCTGTAGTGGCCTGTGTGGGGGAGATGGCTGGAACAGGCCACAGGGCATCATCCAACATGTCGGTTTCCTGTCCTCTACTCTCTGGGCTAGTAGAAACTGGTGTTAGAACTTGGTGTTAGAACGCCCATGAGGAAACCATCTGGAACACCACAGCAATTAACACATGAGAAAATCAAACAGCCCCACCCATCCTCCATTCCTCCATCCTCCCACACAGGTGGAGAGGGACCACCCTGTCTGACACTCTGCCTTATGAGAGAGGGAGAGGGAGAATAGGGAAAGAGAGACATACCCCTCCCTGGGATGGAGACCAGCTGTGAGCACCCGACCCTGCAAGTGTCTTGCCCCACTCCCCTCTCAACCCACCCACTCACACACACCCTTACTCATCTATATCCAATTATCTGTTTCCAATGCCGCAGTACTGGTGATACTGTTGAGCACTTAAAAGGCATTCACAACCTACAGCATTGCAACACAAATTGTACTCCCTCCCTCCCGACCCTACCACACCCCACAACACTTTCACTCATACAAAAGTCTGGAAATGAGGCCACACACACTCACACATGCAGCCAAATACAGTGGGGCAAAAAAGTATATAGTCAGCCACCAATTGTGCAAGTTCTCCCACTTAAAAAGATGAGAGAGGCCTGTAATTTTCATCATAGGTACACTTCAACTATGACAGACAAAATGAGGAAAAAAAATCCAGAAAATCACATTGTAGGATTTTTAATGGATTTATTTGCAAATTATGGTGGAAAATAAGTATTTGGTCACCTACAAACAAGCAAGATTTCTGGCTCTCACAGACCTGTAACTTCTTCTTTAAGAGGCTCCTCTGTCCTCCACTCGTTACCTGTATTAATGGCACCTGTTTAAACTTGTTATCAGTATAAAAGACACCTGTCCACAACCTCAAACAGTCACACTCCAAACTCCACTATGGCCAAGACCAAAGAGCTGTCAAAGGACACCAGAAACATAATTGTAGACCCGCACCAGGCTGGGAAGACTGAATCTGCAATAGGTAAGCAGCTTGGTTTGAAGAAATCAACTGTGGGAGCAATTATTAGGAAATGGAAGACATACAAGACCACTGATAATCTCCCTCGATCTGGGGCTCCACGCAAGATCTCACCCCGTGGGGTCAAAATGATCACAAGAACGGTGAGCAAAAATCCCAGAACCACACGGAGGGACCTAGTGAATGACCTGCAGAGAGCGGGGACCAAAGTAACAAAGCCTACCATCAGTAACACACTACGCCGCCAGGGACTCAAATCCTGCAGTGCCAGACGTGTCCCCCTGCTTAAGCCAGTACATGTCCAGGCCCATCTGAAGTTTGCTAGAGAGCATTTGGATGATCCAGAAGAAGATTGGGAGAATGTCATATGGTCAGATGAAACCAAAATAGAACTCTTCTGTAAAAACTTTTTTCCCCCACTGTATGCACACACGCACAGACACACACACAAATGAGGCAATTGCCCTGTCACTGTTTCTTCATTATGTGATTCCGTTCCCATTGTGTTAACCATTGACCACAATGACAGCACCACCCGCCTGTCTATTTGTGACAGTTGCCTTGAAAAGCAACTAATCATATTTCCCAACGGCTGAGTTTAGGTCTGGCTAATTTCACATGGTCTGCAGACATTGGGATGATTTAACTGCAATACGATAATTTGTCTGTAATTTACATACCAGTATCGGACTGATGTCTCATACCAGTGTGGTTGGCTGCTAAACACAGACACCTGGTTGTTGATAGTCAGCAGAGCTTTTACAGTAATGGGATACAAGCAGAAAGGATCCCACACAACACTTTGTCTGCATTCATCTCTGCTCTGACACAACATTTTGTCTGCATTCATCTCTGCTCTGACACAACACTTTGTCTGCATTCATCTCTGCTCTGACACAACACTTTGTCTGCATTCATCTCTGCTCTGACACAACACTTTGTCTGCATTCATCTCTGCTCTTACACACCTGAGTCTCTGGGAGTTCTCTTCAATCGCTACTTTGTTGATAAGACAAGACAGGATTTATTTCCTTGTAATTATCTCTTCCTGTTGTCCCAGTGGATTTAAGTGTCTATTATACGCACGCACGCACACACACACACACACACACACACACACACACACACACACACACACACACACACACACACACACACACACACACACACACACACACACACACACACACACACACACACACACACACACACACACACACTAAACAGATGCTGGCATCCACAAACTGATTTTCCAGACAGGAAGGCATACAACACCATAGTCTGGAGTCTGATCCGGTACAGATCAAAAACACTCAGACATTCCTGATAATACCAAGGTGAACGGAACGGGGTACAATTATATTCCACCATTAGACCAAACCAAGTTCTGCTTAGCATTGTTGGTATCAGTTACATGAACGTGAGGAAGTGAGGAAGCAGCCTACCTATCCTTCCAAACTCCTAATGCAACAAGGGCTGTGGGCCAAACAAGAGAGGCTTGGTTTCAAAGACTGCAACAGTTGACTTTTTCTCCGTACTTTGTCCCATCATTCAAACCCACCAATTGCTGTCACCAACAATGTGCCGTGAGTTTGTTTTTCTCTGCAGGGCTCAGATGCATTTGGCTCTATGCCGCCTGAACACCAAGCATCTCCTACATGCATATGGTGGGTATGTGGGCCCCTGTGTGTATAGCAGTTTTTTGCATATTTGGAATACAATCTATATACGTAAGTGAAAGGGTGTGTGTGTCCATGTATATGTGTGCGCTTGTGTTTGTGAATGAATGAGTCACTGAGTCAGTGAGACGGGGATATCTGACAGAGAGCCAGATGAAAGCAGGGTTGCTATGGATCCCACACACGTCCCCCCCCCCGCCCCCAGGGAAAGCCTGAGGCTGCTGGGTACCCAGGGCACGTCTCCACGTCTCCCTGACTCTGACTCAGGCTGCCAACATGGCTGTCCCTGTGACAGTGAGGAAGAGGAGGCCGGCTGCTCTACCCGTACAGTACTGTAATGAGCTAGGGAGTCACTTTAATGATAATCGCCTGCATGTGTTTGTGCCAAGTCCATTACACGGAGACAATAAAGCACACCTGTCATTCAGCAGCAGTAGTTTTTCTCTATTTCTCTCTCCGCTCATCTCTGAATAAACCATATCAAGGGGAAATCATCCCTTTTAACAGTAGTGAATGGGAGACTGCCCAGAGGGGCTACCGTGCCCCCTCCCCACCCCATCTACACCACCGACAATCCTTAGATGACATTTTGAAGAATGAAGAAGTCTCACTTTATTTTCTTCATCTCACTAGTCAAGCTGTCGGATAAATGTTTAGTTTTTTTACTTTTTAAACCAGAAACAGACAAACAAACAACTGCAGCTTAAAAATGTGGTGCCAGCAACCAACCAGGGAAGTGGGCTACTGTCCAAAACATAAATGGATAAGAAAATCAAATGAAAAAAGCATATACATTTTTTATAATAATGTGATGTGTCTGCCAGGAAGTGATGCAAATGCTAAATGTGTTTTTCTGGGCTTGAATTCATTGGCTTTCATAAAGTATTTAAAGGGTTAGTTGGAGTTCTCCATTGTTGCTTTATTTGTATGAAGAGTCAAAACTCATTACATATCATTCTGAGTAGCACAAATATATTTAATCATAGGACAGCTAATAGAACCCTCACATCACATAAATCATTACTCTCCTAGTACAAAGCCATGCTGAAACCACAGTGGACTTTACTGTTCAGGAAATGCCATACAAACAACAGTGATCTCGCAACATGTTGGCACAGTAACAAGTTGCCCTGAAAAACGGCTGTATTTTCCAGATGAGACCCTCTGTTAAACGTTTATAAGCGGTTGCCAATGCATGGTAATGAAGAAGACAGCTCCCAAACTAAAATAAAAGTACAGATATAGGATCTTAAATTTGATCACTCTTTTGTTGTTGAGAATTTTCCTGCACAGCAGGAAATGCAAACTTGTAGTGTATTCAAGTTTTTAAAAGGTTTCTAAAGTTTGTAAATTCTGACTTGATTTGCCCTAACGAAAAATGTATCAATGCCTAGAAAAATGCCTATTCATTATAATCCACGTACTAATTCACATTTCCTGTTGCTGCAGGATTATTTTCCTGCCGTAGCAAACTGACTCAAATTAAGATCCTACATCTGTAGGATCATGTTTATGTCTGTGATCAAATGGAAGAATGCAATGAGACATGGAAAGAAAACGTATCAACTTATCATATCAAGCATATCATATCAAGTAGCTCTGACAGAATAAAGGACTGACTGTAAACTTTAACTCTCCAACTCTGGTCACCTTTGCTCTCTTGCAGTAAATTACAGTTAGTGCTCTGAGGACACACCAACAGACTGTAAAGTAGATAAACCTCTGAGCCCCACCACACAGAGCACCCTGAGTCATCCATCAGACTTCCAGCCATGCATCAACAACCTATGGGCGTGGGTAGTGTCCCAATGCAGCAAGTCTCAGGACAGGGTGAACCAAGCCCTTCAAGCTGGAACTCTGGCAGGGGCCTTAGTCAAACATCCTCACCTATCTTAGCACTGATCCCTGCATTCACTACAATGACCTACCCTGCTTCCACTTTAATGCTGTGCCAGAAATCTGCTCGCCACGTGTGGTGAGAGAGAGAAACAGAAATAGAGAGGGGGATGGGAAATAGGGAAAGAAGTGAAAAAGGGATGACTGGTCTCTGGTGAAGAGGCAGGAGGAAAGACTAGTAGGTGAGTGGTAGTCTCCAAATTTGACACAGTGTCATGTTAACTCCCCGATGAGGTCATCAATCAGCGCCACAGAGGGACAGAGTCTGACAGTTACTAATTTGGAGGGAGGGCTGAAGGGTGGTCAGACAAATAAGATGACTAATCACAGCTGAGAAAGAAGACGACATGAGAGTGGAAGTCCACTCCAATTTCCTCCTTTCTCAAATCTTCCCCTTCTCTCTTTCCCTCCTTTTCTCTCTCCCTCCATCCTTTCTGGTCGGTTCACAGTTATACCCTCACCATGAGCCCTTCCTGTTGCAGCCTTGTCAACACATCTGTCAGGAGAACTTACTGTTCTCATCCATTTTCACACCCTGTTTTCTCAATGTGTCACCAGATCTCAACAGTCCTGCTATAGCTCCCTGTTCTCTACCAGCCTTCCCAGTCTACAACATCTGTATGTCCCAAATGGCCCCCTTTTCCCTAAATAGTGCACTACTAAGACCAGAGCCTAGGCCATGTTTTCTCCATTGTAATGTCATCTGAGCAATGAAAATATCTCTGAATAGAATGGCTTTTCCTAAAAGAAAACAGCAGACCCTGCGGAGGGGTGAACCTAAACCTAGCCTGGACAGACTAACCTAACAGACCCCCCCCTCTTCTCCTCCCTCCTTCCATCTCATTACAGCATGGGAACTAATAAAGACATGGCCTGATGGCACAGGCTGGGAGAGTTCCATTGGGTCTGTATTACCATGTATACTGTTACACACTGTGCTGTAAATGAACACGTGTTCTGTTAAATGACCACATGGACTGGTGAACTGTGCCAGTGATCATCAACGGACTGCTATATAGTGTGATATATGGTTGCTCATGTACAGTATAATGCTTAATGGCTTCCAAATGGTATGACCTCACAACGTTGTTAGACGCTTTTATCCAAGGTGACCTACAGTCATCCATGCATACATTTTACGTTTGGGTGGTCCTGGAAACTGAACCCACAACCAACTGAGCCATACAGGACCACTGTATAAGTGTTGTAGACTGGTCTGGTCATATTAAGAAGCCTGTGATCAATAATGTGATATGAGAGGACAGGAGGATGAGGGACAACATTGGACCTACCCCGAAAGCTTTTCTTTAAAAAATGTTTTACTTCATTTTGGCTCTTTATTTCACTTGAAGCACTTGTTTCACTTCTGATTTCGCACTGATGGCTCCATGTTTTCTTCATTGTTATCTAGATGCCTAATGTCATCTGAGCAATGGAAAAGATCTCTGAATAGAATGGCTTTTCCTACATGAAAACAGTAGCATAAAAGTGCAAGCTAAGAATGAGCTTCCAACTAACCCTGAAACAACCCTTCTAGCAGTGGTGGGCCATCAGGGCCAGCAAGGCCTTCTCTGCTGGCCTAAACATCATCAGAATGTAATTTTTTTTTAAATGTATTTTCCCACAAATATGTATTAAATTATTCCCCATAGTAAGAGTTATACTCTTCATTTCATAGCTTTCCTCTTGGTTGCACTGCTTCCAGCCCCAGGTTGAGATTTGGAGGGCTGGTCTTTATGTTAGATCTTTTATCCAATCATATTCAGCCATCATGTGTTGCCAGGGGTCTAAAATCTGCCCTCAGGCCTTCAGAAACAACAGTGCGGGCGCTTGTAGCTTAAAGTGAATGGAAATGAAAATTTAGTGTCAATCAATCAGCTTTAGAGTTGGCTATTGTACGCCTGCTGGCTGGCTCCAGTGTTACACAGGAGCCAGCTAGCAGGCGTAGTGCGTGCACGTCTTTTGATTGGATTACCAATATTGAGAGGCAGGTCCTATATGGGCAGGTATATGCAAACCTCGAACTAGGAAACTGAATTTGATAAACAAATTAATTTGCGTACTACTAAGCTGTTTTTTTAACCCACAATGGCGGAAGGAGGAGAAGATATCGATTTGGTCGAGGATATAATTATAACGCCATTCTCAAGACAAACTTTTCAAGAAAAGTTAGACATTGTCAGGAGAGGCCGCCCGACGCCGACGCTACAAAGCCTTTCACAGGCGGGAAAGGGGTTCGTTCGCCACTTTCAAAGTTCCAACGACGAGCGCTATCAATGGCTCACAGGCTCCGAGAAGCACTGCAAACTGTACTGCTGGGAATGCCTATTATTTGCAAGTGATAGATTTGGTGTTTGGAGCCACACTGGCTTTGCAAACTTGAGTTGTCTAACCAAGGCAGCAATGAGACACGGCTGGGCACTTACAAGCAATGGTGTTTTTGAAAACTTTTAGGGACACCCGAGTGGATCTACAGCTCAACGAACAAGCGCGCAGGGCAATGGGAGCTGCACAATGAAAAGGTATTGTACTCTTCCCCTGCAATTCTATGAATAAAAATGTCAATTTCAAGGTGACGCAACGCCTGGTTTTATCCTGCGTTTCTGTCTAAATGTATAGTGTCTAGAGCCATGGCATCATAATGATGGTAATAAGAGGTGGATTAATTCGGGTGGGACTGTGTAGGACCTCACTGAAGGCCCAGCCCCCAGGCACGCCACTGCCTTCTAGTGTTGGTTCCTTTAGCCAAATTCCTCTGTGTAGGACAGGATTGTGTAACTGTACAGATGCAGCTGTGCTTGTCATTAGTCAGCCCACGTGGACCCTCGCCCCGTCCTGATGGAAATGCTTTTACAAAACTGTATTAGATTACGTCCCTACTCCGCCCCCTCCTTTCCCATTTTATTATATCTCTGTCTCTTTCTCTCTCTTTTAGCTCTCCCTCTCTTTCTATTTCAGAGGCAGCACTTTGTGGTTCATTAGCTTGAAGACGAGCCTTGCTTTGCAGAGGACTTGTTTAGCTACTCAAGGCCCTGTTCTATCAATGCATCCACATGAGCAAGGAATGACTGTGTGGTGTGTGCCTGATTAGGTGCAGTGTGTCTGTAGCATAGAGGAATGGAGGTGTTGTTGTACCAGGGACCAGGGTCTGTAGCATAGAGAAATGGAGGAGGTGTTGTTGTACCAGGGAGCAGAGAGACCCAGGGACCAGTGTCTTAGCATAGAGGAATGGAGGGGGTGTTGTTGTACCAGGGACCAGGGTCTGTAGCATAGAGGAATGGAGGGGGTGTTGTTGTACCAGGGACCAGGGTCTGGAGCATAGAGGAATGGAGGTGTTGTTGTACCAGGGACCAGGGTCTGTAGCATAGAGGAATGGAGGTGGGTGTTGTATCTTAGCATAGAGGAGGAGGAGGTGTTGTTGTACCAGGGACCAGGGTCTTAGCATAGAGGAATGGAGGAGGTGTTGTTGGGACCAGGGATCTTAGATAGAGGAATGGAGGGGGTGTTGTTGTACCAGGGACCAGGGTCTGTAGCATAGAGGAATGGAGGTGGAGGGACCAGGGTCTTTAGCATAGAGGAATGGAGGGGTGTTGTTGTACCAGGGACCAGGGTCTGGAGCATAGAGGAATGGAGGGGGTGTTGTTCTACCAGGGACCAGGGTCTTTAGCATAGAGGAATGGATGTGGTGTTGTTGTACCAAGGACCAGGGTCTGTAGCATAGAGGAATGGAGGGGGTGTTGTTGTACCAGGGACCAGGGTCTGGAGCATAGAGGAATGGAGGTGTTGTTGTACCAGGGACCAGGGTCTGTAGCATAGAGGGAGGGGTGTTGTATCTTAGCATAGAGGAATGGAGGAGGTGTTGTTGTACCAGGGAGCAGAGAGACCCAGGGACCAGGGTCTTTAGCATAGAGGAATGGAGGGGGTGTTGTTGTACCAGGGACCAGGGTCTGTTGTTGTTGTACCAGGGACCAGGGACCCAGGGACCAGGGTCTTTAGCATAGAGGAATGGAGGGGTGTTGTTGTACCAGGGACCAGGGTCTTTAGCATAGAGGAATGGAGGGGGTGTTGTTGTACCAGGGACCAGGGTCTTTAGCATAGAGGAATGGAGGGGTGTTGTTGTACCAGGGACCAGGGTCTTTAGCATAGAGGAATGGACCGGGGGTGTTGTTGTACCAGGGGTAGCATGTGGAGGGGGTGTTGTACCAGGGACCAGGGTCTTTAGCATAGAGGAATGGAGGGGGTGTTGTTGTACCAGGGACCAGGGTCTTTAGCATAGAGGAATGGAGGGGTTGTGGGACCAGGGTCTGTTGGAGGAGGTGTTGTTGTACCAGGGACCAGGGTCTGTAGCATAGAGGAATGGAGGGGGTGTTGTTGTACCAGGGACCAGGGTCTTTAGCATAGAGGAATGGAGGGGGTGTTGTTGTACCAGGGACCAGGGTCTGTAGCATAGAGGAATGGAGGGGGTGTTGTTGTACCAGGGACCAGGGTCTTTAGCATAGAGGAATGGAGGAGGTGTTGTTGTACCAGGGACCAGGGTCTTTAGCATAGAGGAATGGAGGTTGTTGTACCAGGGACCAGGGTCTTTAGCATAGAGGAATGGAGGAGGTGTTGTTGTACCAGGGACCAGGGTCTTTAGCATAGAGGAATGGAGGGGGTGTTGTTGTACCAGGGACCAGGGTCTTTAGCATAGAGGAATGGAGGTGTGTTGTTGTACCAGGGACCAGGGTCTGTAGCATAGAGGAATGGAGGAGGTGTTGTTGTACCAGGGACCAGGGTCTTTAGCATAGAGGAATGGAGGTGTTGTTGTTGTACCAGGGACCAGGGTCTTTAGCATAGAGGAATGGAGGTGTTGTTGTACCAGGGACCAGGGTCTTTAGCATAGAGGAATGGAGGTGTTGTTGTTGTACCAGGGACCAGGGTCTGTAGCATAGAGGAATGGAGGGGGTTGTTGTTGTACCAGGGACCAGGGTCTTTAGCATAGAGGAATGGAGGTGTGTTGTTGTACCAGGGACCAGGGTCTGTAGCATAGAGGAATGGAGGAGGTGTTGTTGTACCAGGGACCAGGGTCTGTAGCATAGAGGAATGGAGGAGGTGTGGTTGTACCAGGGACCAGGGTCTTTAGCATAGAGGAATGGAGGGGTGTTGTTGTACCAGGGAGCCCCCAGGGACCAGGGTCTTTAGCATAGAGGAATGGAGGTGTTGTTGTACCAGGGACCAGGGTCTGTAGCATAGAGGAATGGAGCCAGGGACCAGGGTCTTTAGATAGATGAATGGAGGTGTTGTTGTACCAGGGACCAGGGTCTGTAGCATAGAGGAATGGAGGTGTTGTTGTTGTACCAGGGACCAGGGTCTGTAGCATAGAGGAATGGAGGTGTTGTTGTACCAGGGAGCAGGGTCTTTAGCATAGATGAATGGAGGTGTTGTTGTACCAGGGACCAGGGTCTGTAGCATAGAGGAATGGAGGTGTTGTTGTACCAGGGACCAGGGTCTGTAGCATAGAGGAATGGAGGAGGTGTTGTTGTACCAGGGACCAGAGAGACCCAGGGACCAGGGTCTTTAGCATAGAGGAATGGAGGAGGTGTTGTTGTACCAGGGACCACGGTCTTTAGCATGGAGGAATGGAGGAGGTGTTGTTGTACCAGGGACCAGGGTCTGTAGCATAGAGGAATGGAGGAGGTGTTGTTGTACCAGGGAACAGGGTCTTTAACATAGAGGACTAGGGAGGTGTTGTTGTTGTACCAGGGACCAGGGTCTGTAGCATAGAGGAATGGAGGTGTTGTTGTTGTACCAGGGACCAGGGTCTGTTGTCTGTAGCATAGAGGAATGGAGGTGTGTTGTTGTACCAGGGACCAGGGTCTGTAGCATAGAGGAATGGAGGTGTGTTGTTGTACCAGGGACCAGGGTCTGTAGCATAGAGGAATGGAGGTGTTGTTGTTGTACCAGGGACCAGGGTCTGTAGCATAGAGGAATGGAGGTGTTGTTGTTGTACCAGGGACCAGGACCAGTCTTAGCATAGAGGAATGGAGGTGTTGTTGTTGTACCAGGGACCAGGGTCTGTAGCATAGAGGAATGGAGGTGTTGTTGTTGTACCAGGGACCAGGGTCTTTAGCATAGAGGGAATGGAGGTGTTGTTGTACCAGGGACCAGGGTCTGTAGCATAGAGGAATGGAGGTGTTGTTGTTGTACCAGGGAGGAGAGACCCAGGGACCAGGGTCTTAGCATAGAGGAATGGAGGTGGTTGTTGTAGGGACCAGGTCTGTTGTGGAGGAGGTGTTGTACCAGGGACCAGGGTCTGTAGCATAGAGAAATGGAGGTGTTGTTGTTGTACCAGGGACCAGGGTCTTTAGCATAGAGGAATGGAGGTGTTGTTGTACCAGGGACCAGGGTCTTTAGCATAGAGGAATGGAGGTGTTGTTGTTGTACGAGGGAGCAGGGTCTTTAGCATAGAGAAATGGAGGAGGTGTTGTTGTTGTACCAGGGACCAGGGTCTGTAGCATAGAGAAATGGAGGAGGTGTTGTTTAGCATAGAGGAATGGAGGTGTTGTTGTTGTACCAGGGAGCAGGGTCTTTAGCCATCTCATTAGCAGGTCCTGGAGGCTGAGGGCCAGAGCTCTGCTGACTGTTGCTCCCTGACTGTCTCACACACACACACACACACACACACACACACACACACACACACACACACACACACACACACACACACACACACACACACACACACACACACACACACACACACACACACACACACACACACATACACACATACACACATACAATACAATACACTAACAAGCACTAGAGCCAGCCAGCCTGTTTCCAGCACTGCAGACACCTAATGAAGTTAGGGTTTAGGTTGTTATTGCAATAAGAACCATTACAATAGCATAATGGCAATGAGATTGCTGTGTAGCATTCATTAGCTTTATTGCATTGTTTATTGTAATTGGTATGGGTATACAGTCTGAATCCTGCATGGCTGTTCTGACAGTGTAGTACAGGCATGTGGTGCAGGTTCAGGAGAGGTCATGGAGTTTTAACACAGGATGGACGTGGGTAGGTTAGAATCCCTCAGATATGTTGTAATTAACCACATTCTCATTGAGTAACTGCATCATTTCATTCTTCAACTTTATGCATTTTTGAGGTGCCAATCAAGTTAGTCTACTAGGAAAAACTTGACATCAACATTACAAGGCGAGGCAGAGGAATAATCTTCTATCGAGAGGAGAAAAGATGCTCTCTGTCAAACTGTAAGCCTTGAGCACAGACGGCATCCATTGTCAAACGCTTGTTGACTTCATAATGTAAGAAGCTGTCAAACTGTTAACAATGACACACCCTGTTGTTCTATTGTTTCAAGTTTAATCAATTAATAAGTCCAATGCATTTTCCATTGGGTTTTATTACTTCATCTCTCCAGACTTCTGTGAGGACAATCAAGCCTCAGTTTACAAATCATGCATCATTTCAGGTTTCTTAGTATGTTGTGCTGTGTGGGATTTATAGTATCGTAACACTCCAGTATAATGTCCACTGCGGATAGTTTATGTGTGGGGAGTGACCTATGACCTATGCTATAATGCAGTAGACAGCATCACATTGTGCAGTAAGGAATAAGGGGTCAGGTTTTACAATGCATCTCATTGCGGTTCTCTTTACCGTGACTCATTGGTGAGTTTGTCTGCTGAGAGAGGTGGTTCAATGCATCACACAAGCTGAGGAGGATGAAAACAAAAGACCATACATGGGACCTTCGCTGGCGCTGCAGGCCTGTCTAGGAAAGTGCCCGACCCAATCACAAATCACAAAGACCCTCTCTGCCCCTGCTTCTCAGTGACGTGCTCCACATATTATAACGGTTAAAAGCCTAGATGCGAGTCTTTAAATTCACTTAAATTATTCAAATGCATGCATGTACATTAGTGGGTAAAGTTAGCATAGATGGGTGCAGATAAAAGCAAAGATGAATTGTGTAGAGCTTTCTATGACACTGAAATAGCTAGGTAATAGAGGGTATGGTGTTCAATATGCTTCTCTCTGCATAAAACCTGCTGTATGCACTCCATGTCCATTTGTGAGGTCAAAAGACTACTCAGTTGTATTACCGTACACACAGATAGAGGATCTTAATTTGAGCCAGTTTGCTACAGCGGGAAAATAATCCTGCAGCAACAGTAAATGTGAAATATTGTGTGGATTATAATTAATGTACATTTTTTGTTAGGGCAAATCAAATCTGACATTTTAAGGTGGAAATTACAAACTTTAGAAGCCCTTTAACCCTTGAATACACTACAAGTTTGCATTCTCAACAACAAAAGAATGCTCAAATTAGGATCCTACATCTGTATGTGATATGTGGGATAATAAATGTAAGCTACCTCTAATGAAGATCCAAATGGCTCTAAGTGAGTGCAATCAAGCCAATGGCAGGACTGACCAGTGCTCCAGTGCCCGAGAAAATCAAACTACAAAGTCCACTTGTCAAAGTTACTATACAAGACCTGATCTATAGCCCTAAAGACCTGATCCATAGCTTTAAAGACCAGATCTATATCCTTAAAGACCAGATCTATAGCCTTAAAGACCAGATCTATAGCCTTAAAGACCTGATCTATATAGCCTTAAAGACCTGATCTATAGCCTTAAAGATCTGATCTATAGCCTTAAAGATCTTGTTTCTCCACTGAGTATCTACAGAGATGTACTGCTTTATGTTGTCCAGCCCCAGACTACTTCCAGAGGCTTGGAGGATTACAGGTGTGTGCCATATTTTGGGGTTCAGAGGGCCTCTGCTGCCTCCCGATCACCCACCCCACCCCCTTTATCTTCATCCAGGAAGACCATCAACTGATGAGGGATTTAAGACAGAACGGCCAGCTGAGCAGCATCAGTCCACTGTCAAATCTCTGAACCCTCTGTGACAACCCTGTTTGTCCCTGTACTCAGTCTCCTCCTGGCCCATACACACTCTTTGATACTGTTCCATATATTCCATTCCATCCATTTCAATGAGCCCGTCCTCCTATAGCTCCTCCCACCAGCTTCCTCTGGTATACAGCCACCCCTATTCAGTTCTCAATCCATAACACCTTAAATCAAGGGTCAATTATAACTTTAATCACAATCACACACAAACTGCCCAGGAATTGGTCCCTTAGGCTCCACCTGGAGGTTCTGTTCTGTGTAGAGGGATTCTATTGAACCCACCATCATCAGACGTCTCTGGATTTAGACTGGAGGAGAAATATTCATTTCCAGCTGACTGCCAGGCACCTTGGCTGGCTAACCACAAACCATTCAACTGGTCTGTAATGGCAGCGTCTCTCACTCAAGCATACAGAACACAGTGTATCACCCGCCACATGACGGAATCCACCAGCCACCTCAAAGAGAGAGACCAGGATGGAAGTGCTTAATTTTATGAGAACAGAATTCCGTGGCTGTTGTTGTCAATATCTGAGAACATTCACTGAAATCAACATGATACTTTTTGCAGACATGGAATGTGTGTTAACTCTTTTACCTCCAACATCAACAAACACACATACGCTCATGGAAGCACTCACACACATGCACGCACACACACACAAATTACTCCATCTCAAATTTGCTGACAGGGCATCGTTCTCAGCTGCAGTCTGACAGCTTAACCAGCAGTGGGGTGGTGTGCTGTGGGTGGATGGCTGACCTCTGAACCCATGTGAACAGATCTCCACATATAATAATAGACGAAGCAGGTGTTTCAGCTCCACAACCCAGGCTGTAAGCCAGGCCGTGTCAGGTGTCACCAACAGCCAGGCCGGGGAACAGCAGAGGGGTGGAGGTTCAAGTCCCTGATGGGATCGTTGTTACTCCGACCCCCATGTGAGGTTTGCCAGGCATCTCTCTGTGGTATATTTCTAGCTGTCCAGATTGATTAGACATGAAATGTAAGCTCTTGTAATAGCTGTAAATAGGCAGCGACTGCCAAGAAAAGTGAGAACATAATCAGTCTATTTAAGGGCAACTCTATCAAGAAATGATATACTTCTGTCAGATTTATAGAGGCTAAGGCATAGTCTGTAAAGGTCCTTTATTTTCTCTGTCTGTCTCTCTCTCTCTCCTCATCTCTCTCTCCGTTTCCCCTTCATTACCTTTCCTCTAATAACCTACACCACCTTCCTTTTTCCCTTTCTGTGTCTTGCCCTTATCTCTATCAAAATCAAATCAAATTGCATTTATCAAATGGGCCGAATACAGTGAAATGCTTACTTACAAGCTCTTCCCCAATGATGCAAAGTCAGATAAGAAAAGCCTGTTTCTGGTCTCAGGTTCAGGAATGACATTAGCATAACACTAATAAAAAAATTACACTAGAAATAGCATTGTTGGGAGATCTGGAGAGACCTTGTCAATCAATTACTAATATACTAATACTCTTAGTAAAGTATTTATCTTAAATAATCTGTGGATTCGATTAGATAGATTCAAATTGTATGTTAAACATCACAGCATAGTTGAGCGATATATGTTGCGTAGAAATCCGTAGAGTGGCCAGCAGAGATATGAGGGATGGGCTGGGGGAAAGTTGGATGTGGAACTGGAGACACGTGGGAGTGGAGTTGCTGGGCGGGGGATAGAGTGACGGTCAAAGAGTGCACACACACAGACACACATATGTAAATAGTGCAACATATGCACTCAAATGCATATGTTCGGCCTTGCTGTTTTGATTATTGTTGTCCTTGATGTCTTTTCTTTTTGCATTGTTGTTTTCCTCTTTTTCACTCTTGTTCATTTTGTTGGTTGTTGGCGCGTTGGGAGACAGTGGCTGTGGGGGAGATTTGGAGGTGAGGAGTGGAGAGGTTCGAGGGGGTCTCGGTTGGTTGAGGGGCAGCTCTCGGGGAACTGTGGGGGGATCTTGGATGGTTGGTAGCCTGGCAGTTGGGAGGGCCGGTGGCCGATAGGTCACTGGTTTGGTGGTCGATACGTCGCTTGGTGGAAGATCTGTCGACCTGCCCCTGGGCGGGGAAGGTTGTAGAACAACCATGCTCTCACCAAGCTCTAAGAAACTTAGGGTTCTCAGAAAGTTATGTGCTTGCTGGGCATGTACATGTAGCCAGGGGTAACGTGACCAGGCATCAGGAGAGATAATCAGGGTAAAGTCAAAAGTAGCAGCAGCGTATATGTTGGAGCCTGTTGGTCCAAGACCTGATGCTTCGGTACCGATTGTCTGATAGGAACACAGAACAGTCCATGTTTGGTTGACTGTAGTCTTTGGCAATTTTCTGGGCCTGGTATAAAGTTCCTGGATGGCAGGGAGCTTGGCCCCAGTGATGTACTGGACCGTCCGCCCCACCCTCTGTAGAGCCTAGCGGTCGAGGGCGGTGCAGTTGCCATACCAGGAGGTGGTGCAGCCTGTTTAGATTTTGAATCTACAACATCTCACTCTCGCCTCCTTTCTCTCCCTCCATCCTTCTCCTCCCTCTGCACCATAAACTGGGGGATATACAGTGCCTTGCGAAAGTATTCGGCCCCCTTGAACTTTGCGACCTTTTGCCACATTTCAGGCTTCAAACATAAAGATATAAAACTGTATTTTTTTGTGAAGAATCAACAACAAGTGGGACACAATCATGAAGTGGAACAACATTTATTGGATATTTCAAACTTTTTTAACAAATCAAAAACTGAAAAATTGGGCGTGCAAAATTATTCAGCCCCTTTACTTTCAGTGCAGCAAACTCTCTCCAGAAGTTCAGTGAGGATCTCTGAATGATCCAATGTTGACCTAAATGACTAATGATGATAAATACAATCCACCTGTGTGTAATCAAGTCTCCGTATAAATGCACCTGCACTGTGATAGTCTCAGAGGTCCGTTAAAAGCGCAGAGAGCATCATGAAGAACAAGGAACACACCAGGCAGGTCCGAGATACTGTTGTGAAGAAGTTTAAAGCCGGATTTGGATACAAAAAGATTTCCCAAGCTTTAAACATCCCAAGGAGCACTGTGCAAGCGATAATATTGAAATGGAAGGAGTATCAGACCACTGCAAATCTACCAAGACCTGGCCGTCCCTCTAAACTTTCAGCTCATACAAGGAGAAGACTGATCAGAGATGCAGCCAAGAGGCCCATGATCACTCTGGATGAACTGCAGAGATCTACAGCTGAGGTGGGAGACTCTGTCCATAGGACAACAATCAGTCGTATATTGCACAAATCTGGCCTTTATGGAAGAGTGGCAAGAAGAAAGCCATTTCTTAAAGATATCCATAAAAAGTGTTGTTTAAAGTTTGCCACAAGCCACCTGGGAGACACACCAAACATGTGGAAGAAGGTGCTCTGGTCAGATGAAACCAAAATTGAACTTTTTGGCAACAATGCAAAACGTTATGTTTGGCGTAAAAGCAACACAGCTCATCACCCTGAACACACCATCCCCACTGTCAAACATGGTGGTGGCAGCATCATGGTTTGGGCCTGCTTTTCTTCAGCAGGGACAGGGAAGATGGTTAAAATTGATGGGAAGATGGATGGAGCCAAATACAGGACCATTCTGGAAGAAAACCTGATGGAGTCTGCAAAACACCTGAGACTGGGACGGAGATTTGTCTTCCAACAAGACAATGATCCAAAACATAAAGCAAAATCTACAATGGAATGGTTCAAAAATAAACATATCCAGGTGTTAGAATGGCCAAGTCAAAGTCCAGACCTGAATCCAATGGAGAATCTGTGGAAAGAACTGAAAACTGCTGTTCACAAATGCTCTCCATCCAACCTCACTGAGCTCGAGCTGTTTTGCAAGGAGGAATGGGAAAAAATTTCAGTCTCTCGATGTGCAAAACTGATAGATACATACTCCAAGCGACTTACAGCTGTAATCGCAGCAAAAGGTGGCGCTACAAAGTATTAACTTAAGGGGGCTGAATAATTTTGCACGCCCAATTTTTCAGTTTTTGATTTGTTAAAAAAGTTTGAAATATCCAATAAATGTCGTTCCACTTCATTATTGTGTCCCACTTGTTGTTGATTCTTCACAAAAAAATACAGTTTTATATCTTTATGTTTGAAGCCTGAAATGTGGCAAAAGGTCGCAAAGTTCAAGGGGGCCGAATACTTTCGCAAGGCAATGTAACTCATTGAGGCAGGCAGGCAGTTAGGCTTACTGAAGGCCTATTCTCTCAGTGTACAGACACAGCTGAGGAGGCACACTCAGCCCAGGCCTGCGGAGAGGAAGTGCATCAGCGTGGAATAGAGAGCTTCTTAAAAGCCAGTGAATAAAAGCTTTGACATCCCCTCTTCCCACTGTCCTCGTCTACATCCCTCCTCCCCCTCCCTATTGTTTTGCCAGAGCATATTAGGATGCTGCAGACACTATTAAGGATGGTGTAATGAAATCATACTCTGTGCACTGGTAAATGGAACTGAGTGGAAAGGGTCAGGGATGGAGTGGGCGCGGGGGAGATGGAGGGACGGAGGGGGAGGAAGAAGAGGGGGGTAGTTCATTCCTTCAGAGGCTCTACTGAAATTCTCTTACATACAGAACATTACCAGCAATGAATGGTGAAAGGTCATGCATGCTGTATGTCCTATAAGCAGACGTACATAGAACATTAAATACATAGACCAGGACTCAATCCAAGGATCACTGTAAAGGCACACATTGAACTTTTAAAGGTAATTTATGGTTGAGCCAACATCTGTAGAATTTACCGTGAATCTCCGCCGACGTTGGGAATATTGCATTTAAAAAGCACATTATTAGTCATTAGTCAGTGTAGCATGCTTATTTACAACGCACCTTGGATTGAATTCCAGACTTACACCGCTAAAATGTTGTAATTCACCCTTCACTGGTACACTCAGACACCATAAGTCATCTCATTGTAAATGAACATTCCAAATGGAAGTGAAGGTGCATCAACACAGGACTGGAGGTGATATGAAGACTAAACTCTCCACTAAAAACATCAGCTCTAATAAAGATGATAAACTCATCAAACAGATAGTCTCCTTGTTTATAGATCTTTAAATATGTTTTCAACTGAAACATTATGTGCGATTGGAGTGCCCCATAAATGGTGTTGTGTTGTTAACAGTGTAACTACAGGAGTGTTTAGTCTACAGGTCATGAGGATAACAGTGTAACTTCAGGAGTGTTTAGTCTACAGGTCATGAGGATAACAGTGTAACTTCAGGAGTGTTTAGTCTACTGGCCATGAGGATAACAGTGTAACTACAGGTCATGAGGATAACAGTGTAACTTCAGGAGTGTTTAGTCTACAGGTCATGAGGATAACAGTGTAACTTCAGGAGTGTTTAGTCTACTGGCCATGAGGATAACAGTGTAACTACAGGTCATGAGGATAACAGTGTAACTACAGGCCATGAGGATAACAGTGTAACTACAGGAGTGTTTAGTCTACAGGTCATGAGGATAACAGTGTAACTTCAGGAGTGTTTAGTCTACAGGCCATGAGGATAACAGTGTAACTTCAGGAGTGTTTAGTCTACAGGCCATGAGGATAACAGTGTAACTACAGGAGTGTTTAGTCTACTGGCCATGAGGATAACAGTGTAACTACAGGTCATGAGGATAACAGTGTAACTACAGGTCATGAGGATAACAGTGTAACTACAGGCCATGAGGATAACAGTGTAACTACAGGAGTGTTTAGTCTACAGGTCATGAGGATAACAGTGTAACTACAGGAGTGTTTAGTCTACAGGCCATGAGGATAACAGTGTAACTTCAGGAGTGTTTAGTCTACTGGCCATGAGGATAACAGTGTAACTACAGGTCATGAGGATAACAGTGTAACTACAGGTCATGAGGATAACAGTGTAACTACAGGTCATGAGGATAACAGTGTAACAGGCCATGAGGATAACAGTGTAACTACAGGAGTGTTTAGTCTACAGGTCATGAGGATAACAGTGTAACTACAGGAGTGTTTAGTCTACAGGCCATGAGGATAACAGTGTAACTACAGGAGTGTTTAGTCTAAAGGTCATGAGGATAACAGTGTAACTACAGGAGTGTTTAGTCTAAAGGTCATGAGGATAACAGTGTAACTACAGGAGTGTTTAGTCTACAGGTCATGAGGATAACAGTGTAACTACAGGAGTGTTTAGTCTACAGGCCATGAGGATAACAGTGTAACTACAGGAGTGTTTAGTCTACAGGTCATGAGGATAACAGTGTAACTACAGGAGTGTTTAGTCTACAGGTCATGAGGATAACAGTGTAACTACAGGAGTGTTTAGTCTACAGGTCATGAGGATAACAGTGTAACTACAGGAGTGTTTAGTCTACAGGCCATGAGGATAACAGTGTAACTACAGGAGTGTTTAGTCTACAGGCCATGAGGATAAAAGTGTAACTACAGGAGTGTTTAGTCTACAGGCCATGAGGATAACAGTGTAACTACAGGAGTGTTTAGTCTACAGGTCATGAGGATAACAGTGTAACTACAGGAGTGTTTAGTCTACAGGTCATGAGGATAACAGTGTAACTACAGGAGTGTTTAGTCTACAGGTCATGAGGATAACAGTGTAACTACAGGAGTGTTTAGTCTACAGGTCATGAGGATAACAGTGTAACTACAGGAGTGTTTAGTCTACAGGCCATGAGGATAACAGTGTAACTACAGATGTGTTTAGTCTACAGGTCATGAGGATAACAGTGTAACTACAGGAGTGTTTAGTCTACAGGTCATGAGGATAACAGTGTAACTACAGGAGTGTTTAGTCTACAGGCCATGAGGATAACAGTGTAACTACAGGATGTGTTTAGTCTACAGGTCATGAGGATAACAGTGTAACTACAGGAGTGTTTAGTCTACAGGTCATGAGGATAACAGTGTAACTACAGGAGTGTTTAGTCTACAGGCCATGAGGATAACAGTGTAACTACAGGAGTGTTTAGTCTACAGGTCATGAGGATAACAGTGTAACTACAGGAGTGTTTAGTCTACAGGTCATGAGGATAACAGTGTAACTACAGGAGTGTTTAGTCTACAGGTCATGAGGATAACAGTGTAACTACAGGAGTGTTTAGTCTACAGGTCATGAGGATAACAGTGTAACTTCAGGAGTGTTTAGTCTACAGGTCATGAGGATAACAGTGTAACTACAGGAGTGTTTAGTCTACAGGTCATGAGGATAACAGTGTAACTACAGGAGTGTTTAGTCTACAGGTCATGAGGATAACAGTGTAACTACAGGAGTGTTTAGTCTACAGGCCATGAGGATAACAGTGTAACTACAGGAGTGTTTAGTCTACAGGTCATGAGGATAACAGTGGTTAATAGAGCCTCCTGGCTTTTAATACTTAACAAGCCCTTCAACTAATGGCACTGGCTGTATCAATCAGACACAACACATTGTAGAGAGGGAGAGAGCATGTGGCTAGAGGAAGCGTTTGGTCTTTTCCCAGAATGAGTTGACCTTGATCATGCTTATTTACTGTAACAGCCTTGCACACAGCTGATCTAAACCTGACAGATTCAATTACAGGTTATCCTTTGACCGTTTGTAACGACATCACAATATACAGGTGCGTCATGATGCATCGTGGTTCATACCATAGGACGTCACTGTACTGTGCACTGTCACACACGTGGATTGTAACACACGGCTGCTCCCTGCTCCCTAATACATATATAATGGAGCAGCACAGCAGGTGGTTAATGAACCTCTGATGATTGGCCATTAACAAAGCATGTGTCCTATCACAATTTGATTAGACAATGTGGAAGCCTAACACAACTCTGTGTTGTTTAGAGGGCAGCTTCTTCCATGACCTCTGATGACACACAAGAGGCATGTATACCAACCCAATGATCTCCACTTGTAAATCAGAGACATAATGAAATACATCCTCATCGTCATGAGGAGCACAGGTTCCCTGGATTGGACTGTTGTCTTTAATGATGTTGGTACTCATCGAGGGGGGCTAGAGGAGCGGAGGGGAGACACAGTGTCTGGTAGTAAAGGAGAACTACGGTGATTTAGTGCACTGACTGGGACTCTCTTCACACGCACACACACCCTCCCCTGTCGACCACTCCCAGTCTATTCACTCAGAGAGCGTTATCCAGTGAAGGGGTCCTGTGGGGGTTTAATCAGCTGACTGGATGCTGGTCCATCCACAGGGCCAGGCATGGAGAAGGCTGAACCAGCCTCCTTATACAGATGCACAAGTTTTTTAATCAAACTTCCAGCTCTGTCTATTTTTGAACGTCTGATTAAATTACAGCTTTGATCTCCCAAAGCCAATCTGCTCCTTCCTTCCAGATCACACACACTCCATATACACACACTCATATCCATGCATACACAGACTGACACAGATGGGCAGGACATACACAGACTCACACAGACTCTGGGGCATAAAACGTATACAGGCTTTAGTGGACTACACTCTAAGAAAAATGAGTTCCTAAAGGGTTCTTTGGCTGTCCCCATAGGAAAACCCTTTTTGGTTCCTCTCTGGAAAGGGTTCTACATAGAGCCCAAATGGTTCTACTTGGAACCAGAAAGGTTCTTCAAAGGGTTATTCAATGGGGACAGCCGAAGAACACTTTTAGGTTATAGATAGAACCTTTTTTTCTAAGAGTGTAGGAGTATAACTGAAGCTTTACAGACTGCTTGGATCTCGCCAACGGGCCACCCAGGCACTATTCCAGAGAATCACTATAGCCGTCTGCCATCCCTGTGGAAACAACAGCTCCATCTGTCATTAAGACTCAGATTCTCCATCAACTTTAGAATAAAGGCATATATTTCACTGCATTGACAAAGTCATAATTCTTCCTCCTGACTCCTAACCAAGATGAGTATTGCCTTGCATGTGGCTCGTTCATCCATCCAGGATGATTTGTGTGTCTTACATTTCACACTTCAGAGTGTTGGATGCTTTAGCAAAGTGATTCAAGTAGATTTCCTTGCTCTCACCTAGGAGTTGACCCGAGAACCCTGGTCACATGAGACCATGGAGGCTAAAAGACTGCGCGGGGGAGAGCAATCATGTGATATGTGATATGAGTATGAAAGCATATCTCTCTAAGCTGCCACTGCTGTGGTAATGGGCTGCTGCTGACTCTGGACTGGTGTCAATCTTTACCTCTCCTGACCCCTCCTTAGTATGCCGTGCTGTCAAATGTCTTCCACAGATAGTACAGACAGGTCTTGTGTACTGATTTTGGTTGAAAGTATGGTGAACATTTGACCGAAAGGAAAGTAATACTTAATAGCACCACCAGAAAATGCTCCATATTTCACTGTTACAGAACATTGAGCCAATCTTCATTCTCAAGGACAGAAAGTGGGTAAAGTGTCTCCACTTAAAACAAAGAAATAACACTGACAAAAATACACATAACCAAATAAGGGTTAGATTCAATCTCTCTATCAGAAGCATTTTGTACCACAGCACTGGGATCCTGGCATTATTATCAAGGGAGAGAGTGAATGAAAGAGTGGGAAAAGAGTTGCGCAGATGGAGAGGTAATAATGGAGGGAGGACATGGGATGGAGGGATGAAGGGAGTAGAGGGGGGCGTCTGGAGGAGAGGAAGAGATACGGTACACACTGCGTGGCTCTTAGGAGAACTGTCCAGATGAATCATGGGATGGATGTAGCGCCGTGCTGTTTAAACTAATGAAGAGGGAATTTATGGTAACACTTAGAGAATGGGATCAATAGGGGCTATGCTTCTAGAGCAGCGGAGGAGAGAGGGAAGAAGGAAGAGAGAGAGAGAGAGGGAAGGAAGGAAGGAAGGAAGGAAGAGAGAGAGAGCACAAGAGAGGGTAAGAGAGAGCAAGAGAGAGAGAGCAAGAGAGAGAGAGCAAGAGAGAGAGAGCAAGAGAGAGAGAGCAAGAGAGAGAGCAAGAGAGAGCAAGAGAGAGCAAGAGAGAGGTAGAGAGAGCAAGAGAGAGGTAGAGAGAGAGAGAGAGAGACAGAGAGAGAGAATTTCTGAGGCTCTGGGTCAATATCGGCCTGGAAAGATCGGCCTACAGCTCTGTCTGAAGAGCTCAACTCCTGGGGAGGAAAACAATGGAGAGAACATTAGCTACCTGTAGACCTGTGAAGGCCCAAATCCATTTCATACACTAACATAAACTATTTACCACAACAAGCAGTATATTAAAAATCACATGTCTTGAATGTTGTGTGAAAAGATACTGCATACTGTGTTGTGATATTGTTATCAAATGGTCTGGATAATTCATGGCTAGAGCTACTGTAAACAGTAGTAGTTGTGGGAGGAATCTTAACAATCGGCCATTTATGGGAGTCACATAGATTCCATAAAACAGAGGGGAGGAGAGACAGATGTAAAACAGAGGGGAGGAGAGACAGATGTAAAACAGAGGGGAGGAGAGACAGATGTAAAACAGTGCTAAGGAGAGACAGATGTAAAACAGAGGGGAGGAGAGACAGATGTAAAACAGTGCTAAGGAGAGACAGATGTAAAACAGAGGGGAGGAGAGACAGATGTAAAACAGAGGGGAGGAGAGACAGATGTAAAACAGAGGGGAGGAGAGACAGATGTAAAACAGAGGGGAGGAGAGACAGATGTAAAACAGAGGGGAGGAGAGACAGATGTAAAACAGAGGGGAGGAGAGACAGATGTAAAACAGAGGGGAGGAGAGACAGATGTAAAACAGAGGGGAGGAGAGACAGATGTAAAACAGAGGGGAGGAGAGACAGATGTAAAACAGAGGGGAGGAGAGACAGATGTAAAACAGAGGGGAGGAGAGACAGATGTAAAACAGAGGGGAGGAGAGACAGATGTAAAACAGAGGGGAGGAGAGACAGATGTAAAACAGAGGGAGGAGAGACAGATGTAAAACAGAGGGGAGGAGAGACAGATGTAAAACAGAGGGGAGGAGAGACAGATGTAAAACAGAGGGGAGGAGAGACAGATGTAAAACAGAGGGGAGGAGAGACAGATGTAAAACAGAGGGGAGGAGAGACAGATGTAAAACAGAGGGGAGGAGAGACAGATGTAAAACAGAGGGGAGGAGAGACAGATGTAAAACAGAGGGGAGGAGAGACAGATGTAAAACAGAGGGAGGAGAGACAGATGTAAAACAGAGGGGAGGAGAGACAGATGTAAAACAGAGGGGAGGAGAGACAGATGTAAAACAGAGGGGAGGAGAGACAGATGTAAAACAGAGGGGAGGACAGATGTAAAACAGATGAGAGAGATGAGAAAACAGAGGGGAGGAGAGACAGATGTAAAACAGAGGGGAGGAGAGACAGATGTAAAACAGTGCTAGACAGATTTAAAACAGAGGGGAGGAGAGACAGATGTAAAACAGAGGGGAGGAGAGACAGATGTAAAACAGTGCTAAGGAGGAGACAGATGTAAAACAGAGGGGAGGAGAGACAGATGTAAAACAGAGGGAGGAGAGACAGATGTGAGACAGATTTAAAACAGAGGGGAGGAGAGACAGATGTAAAACAGAGGGGAGGAGAGACAGATGTGAGACAGATTTAAAACAGAGGGGAGGAGAGACAGATGTAAAACAGAGGGGAGGAGAGACAGATGTAAAACAGTGCTAGAGAGACAGATGTAAAACAGAGGGGAGGAGAGACAGATGTAAAACAGAGGGGAGGAGAGACAGATGTAAAACAGTGCTAAGGAGAGACAGATGTAAAACAGAGGGGAGGAGAGACAGATGTAAAACAGTGCTAAGGAGAGACAGATGTAAAACAGAGGGGAGGAGAGACAGATGTAAAACAGAGGGGAGGAGAGACAGATGTAAAACAGTGCTAAGGAGAGACAGATGTAAAACAGAGGGGAGGAGAGACAGATGTAAAACAGTGCTAAGGAGAGACAGATGTAAAACAGAGGGGAGGAGAGACAGATGTAAAACAGTGCTGAAGGAGAGACAGATGTAAAACAGAGGGGAGGAGAGACAGATGTAAAACAGAGGGGAGGAGAGACAGATGTAAAACAGAGGGGAGGAGAGACAGATGTAAAACAGAGGGGAGGAGAGACAGATGTAAAACAGAGGGGAGGAGAGACAGATGTGAGACAGATTTAAAACAGAGGGGAGGAGAGACAGATGTAAAACAGAGGGGAGGAGAGACAGATGTGAGACAGATTTAAAACAGAGGGGAGGAGAGACAGATGTAAAACAGAGGGGAGGAGAGACAGATGTAAAACAGTGCTAAGGAGAGACAGATGTAAAACAGAGGGGAGGAGAGACAGATGTAAAACAGAGGGGAGGAGAGACAGATGTAAAACAGTGCTAAGGAGAGACAGATGTAAAACAGAGGGGAGGAGAGACAGATGTAAAACAGTGCTAAGGAGAGACAGATGTAAAACAGAGGGGAGGAGAGACAGATGTAAAACAGAGGGGAGGAGAGACAGATGTAAAACAGTGCTAAGGAGAGACAGATGTAAAACAGAGGGGAGGAGAGACAGATGTAAAACAGTGCTAAGGAGAGACAGATGTAAAACAGAGGGGAGGAGAGACAGATGTAAAACAGTGCTGAGGAGAGACAGATGTAAAACAGAGGGGAGGAGAGACAGATGTAAAACAGAGGGAGGAGAGACAGATGTAAAACAGTGCTAGGAGAGACAGATGTAAAACAGAGGGGAGGAGAGACAGATGTAAAACAGAGGGGAGGAGAGACAGATGTAAAACAGAGGGAGGAGAGACAGATGTAAAACAGTGCTAAGGAGAGACAGATGTAAAACAGAGGGGATGTAAAACAGAGGGAGGAGACAGATGTAAAACAGAGGGGAGGAGAGACAGATGTAAAACAGAGGGGAGGAGAGACAGATGTAAAACAGAGGGGAGGAGAGACAGATGTAAAACAGAGGGAAGAGAGACAGATGTAAAACAGAGGGAAGAGAGACAGATGTAAAACAGAGGGGAGGAGAGACAGATGTAAAACAGAGGGAGGAGAGACAGATGTAAAACAGAGGGAAGGAGAGAGATGTAAAACAGAGGGGAGGAGAGACAGATGTAAAACAGAGGGGAGGAGAGACAGATGTAAAACAGAGGGGAGGAGAGACAGATGTAAAACAGAGGGGAGGAGAGACAGATGTAAAACAGTGCTAAGGAGAGACAGATGTAAAACAGAGGGGAGGAGAGACAGATGTAAAACAGAGGGGAGGAGAGACAGATGTAAAACAGAGGGGAGGAGAGACAGATGTAAAACAGTGCTAAGGAGAGACAGATGTAAAACAGAGGGGAGGAGAGACAGATGTAAAACAGAGGGGAGGAGAGACAGATGTAAAACAGAGGGGAGGAGAGACAGATGTAAAACAGTGCTAAGGAGAGACAGATGTAAAACAGAGGGGAGGAGAGACAGATGTAAAACAGAGGGGAGGAGAGACAGATGTAAAACAGTGCTAAGGAGAGACAGATGTAAAACAGAGGGGAGGAGAGACAGATGTAAAACAGAGGGGAGGAGAGACAGATGTAAAACAGTGCTAAGGAGAGACAGATGTAAAACAGAGGGGAGGAGAGACAGATGTAAAACAGTGCTAAGGAGAGACAGATGTAAAACAGAGGGGAGGAGAGACAGATGTAAAACAGAGGGGAGGAGAGACAGATGTAAAACAGAGGGGAGGAGAGACAGATGTAAAACAGTGCTAAGGAGAGACAGATGTAAAACAGAGGGGAGGAGAGACAGATGTAAAACAGAGGGGAGGAGAGACAGATGTAAAACAGAGGGGAGGAGAGACAGATGTAAAGCAGTGCTAAGGAGAGACAGATGTAAAACAGAGGGGAGGAGAGACAGATGTAAAACAGAGGGGAGGAGAGACAGATGTAAAACAGAGGGGAGGAGAGACAGATGTAAAACAGAGGGAGGAGAGACAGATGTAAAACAGAGGGAAGGAGAGACAGATGTAAAACAGAGGGGAGGAGAGACAGATGTAAAACAGAGGGGAGGAGAGACAGATGTAAAACAGAGGGGAGGAGAGACAGATGTAAAACAGAGGGGAGGAGAGAAAGATGTGAGACAGATGTAAAACAGAGGGGAGGAGAGACAGATGTAAAACAGGGAAGGAGAGACAGATGTAAAACAGAGGGAAGGAGAGACAGATGTAAAACAGAGTGGAGGAAAAGGTCATCCAGATACTATATGTTGTGTCTTTAAAACTGAGTTGATATAATTGACTTGCCTATAAAAGCTGTAGACAGACCAACATGCAGTCAGTCAGTGGTTACAGACTGCTGGCACCTGACTGAGCCAAACTCAGTGTGTGTTTAGCCCCTTCTAAAAGGCTAAATGTTGCTCATGACAAAAACTCTTATTAAATACTTTGGCCCTCACTTTGTTCATGGCCTTCACCTGGAAGTTCTGGACTGGAGATGTGTTGTACCAGAGAGAAATGAAGTGCACAAAAGGGACAGAATCCAATCTGGTCTTTAAAACAGCATTGTGCCCATGGTCACGATAGTAATTAGATGAAGCTCCAGTTTTTTATAGTTAAAGTAAAATGTCTATCCTTTCACATGCTCCCAGATGCCTTTCTGAAAGAGAGTGAGGGACACATTATCAACAACTCACCGTGTGACATTTAGACAGGAGAGTACAATCCTTGAAAAGCCTCCCTCCCTCCCTCCAGCTCCAGTCCTAGCCATAATCACATCACTTTTGTACTTATTCACAGCCCTGAGACCTACGTAACATCTAGAGCCAGCCTGAGACACACCCAGCATCCACACATGCCATATGCACATGTGTTACTTGGCCCATTGTGACTCGGGTGGAGTTTGGAGTGTGACTGTTTGAGGTTGTGGACAGGTGTCTTTTATACTGATAACAAGTTCAAACAGGTGCCATTAATACAGGTAACGAGTGGAGGACAGAGGAGCCTCTTAAAGAAGAAATTACAGGTCTGTGAGAGCCAGGAATCTTGCTTGTTTGTAGGGGAGCAAATACTTATATTCCACCATAATTTGCAAAGAAATCCATTAAAAATCCTACAATGTGATTTTCTGGATTTTTTTTCTCATTTTGTCTGTCATAGTTGAAGTGTAGCTATGATGAAAATTACAGGCCTCTCTCATCTTTTTAAGTGGGAGAACTTGCACAATTGGTGGCTGACTAAATACTTTTTTGCCCCACTGTATATGTCTACATTAGTTTACAGTGAGAAGAATAACAGCCTGGGAAAGCTTCCAAACAATGAGGTGAAAATACTAAAAGTATTTTTTATGGCGTTGGGGGCTGTGTGTGTGTGGGTGGTTGTTTGTCACATGTTTTGAATTCATGTCTGACTTGAATCAGAGCCCTGGATGCAAGTGGGGAACACTAAAAAATGTTAATAGTTCATATTCTGACACCTGGAAGAGAGTGCCTTGAAAGAGAAATCCCAGCTGTAACACTACAAAGAGTTAGAGCGTTTGAATCAAAGGTCATTTTTCATTTCCTATGGAAAAATGGCAATATAAAGAATTTAATTTATCTTTAATTCCTTCAGTCCTCTTTGAATATGTCACTATGCCCAACCACTTACAGAGCGCAGCTCCTATACGATTACATTGCATACTGAAATGGTTTGAATCAATTACATGAGAAAGGTACTCCTATATGAACGTTAAGGAGGTCTACTATGGGAGAGATAGATTTCATGGCCTCTCCTCAGATCCACTATATCAGTGGTTCTCAGACCTCTCCACAGATCCACTATATCAGTGGTTCTCAGACCTCTCCACAGATCCACTATATCAGTGGTTCTCAGACCTCTCCCCAGATCCACTATATCAGTGGTTCTCAGCTCTCTCCACAGATCCACTATAGCAGTGGTTCTCAGACCTCTCCACAGATCCACTATAACAGTGGTTCTCAGACCTCTCCTCAGAGCCACTCAGCGGTTCTATGTATTTGCTCTAATCCAGAGCTAGCACACCTGATTCAACTTGTCAACTAATCATCATGCCCTTGATTAGATTAATCAGGTGAGCTAGTGTAACAGTGTTGCCTCTGTCCCTCTCCTTGCCCCAACCTGGGCTCGAACCAGGGACCCTCTGTACACATCAACAACTGCCCCCCACTAAGCATCATTACCATTCACTCCACAAAAGCCAGAGCAAGGGAAACTACTTCAAGGTCTTAGAACGAGTGACGTCAGAGATTGAAATGCTACAAGCACGCACCGCTAATTAGCTAGCCATTTCACACCGGTTACACTACTTCAGGGCTACCATAAAATAATGGAAAGCCTATGTACTAGACCAGCCTGTGTACAATAACAGACTGTATACTAGACTAGACTGTATACTAGGCCAGACTTTATACTAGACCAGACTGTATACTAGAACAGACTGTATGCTCTAACAGACTGTATACTAGACCAGACTGTATACTAGACCAGACTGTATACTAGACCAGACTGTATGCTCTAACAGACTGCATACTAGACCAGACTGCATACTAGACCAGACTGCATACTAGACCAGACTGCATACTAGACCAGACTTTATACTAGACCAGACTGTATGCTCTTGTATACTGGACCAGACTGTATACTCTACCAGACTGTGTACTAGAGCAGACTGTATACAATAACAGACTGTGTACTAGAGCAGACTGTATACTCTACCAGACTGTGTACTAGACCAGACTGTATACTCTACCAGACTGTGTACTAGACCAGACTGTATACTCTACCAGACTGTGTACTAGACCAGACTGTATACTCTACCAGACTGTGTACTAGACCAGACTGTATACAATAACAGACTGTGTACTAGAGCAGACTGTATACTCTACCAGACTGTGTACTAGACCCGACTGTATACTCTACCAGACTGTGTACTAGACCAGACTGTGTACTAGACCAGACTGTGTACAATAACAGACTGTATACTAGACCAGACTGTATACTAGACCAGACTGTATACTAGACCAAACTGTATACTAGACCAGACTGTGTATTGTACCAGACTGTGTACTCTACCAGACTGTATACTAGACCAGACTCTGTACTAGACCAGACTTTGTACTAGACCAGACTGTGTACTATACCAAACTGTGTACTAGACCAGACTGTATACTAGACCAGACTGTGTATGTACTATACCAGACTGTGTACTATACCAGACTGTATACTCTACCAGACTGTGTACTCGACCAGACTGTATACTCGACCAGACTGTATACTCGACCAGACTGTATACTAGACCAGACTGTGTACTAGACCAGACTGTGTACTAGACCAGACTGTGTACTTTATCAGACTGTGTACTTTACCAGACTGTGTACTATACCAGACGTTGTACTAGACCAGACTGTATACTATACCAGACTGTGTACTTTACCAGACTGTGTACTATACCAGACTGTGTACTATACCAGACTATGTACTAGACCAGACTGTATACTAGACCAGACTGTGTACTAGACCAGACTGTGTACTAGACCAGACTGTGTACTAGACCAGACTGTATACTAGACCAGACTGTATACTAGACCAGACTGTGTACTATACCAGACTGTGTACTTTACCAGACTGTGTACTATAGCAGACTGTGTACTGGGCCAGACTATGTACTATACCAGACTGTATACTAGACCAGACTGTGTACTATACCAGACTGTGTACTATACCAGACTGTGTACTATACCAGACTGTGTACTGGGCCAGACTGTGTACTGGGCCAGACTGTGTACTATACCAGACTGTGTACTATACCAGACTGTGTACTAGACCAGACTATATACTAGACCAGACTATATACTAGACCAGACTGTGTACTATACCAGACTGTGTACTGGGCCAGACTGTGTACTGGGCCAGACTGTGTACTGGGCCAGACTGTGTAGTATACCAGACTGTATACTATACCAGACTGTATACTATACCAGACTGTGTACTTTACCAGACTGTGTACTATACCAGACTGTGTACTATACCAGACGGTGTACTATACCAGACGGTGTACTATACCAGACTGTGTACTTTACCAGACTGTGTACTATACCAGACTGTGTACTGGGCCAGACTGTGCACTATACCAGACTGTGTACTATACCAGACTGTGTACTGGGCCAGACTGTGTACTATACCAGACTGTGTACTATACCAGACTGTGTACTGGGCCAGACTGTGTACTGGGCCAGACTGTGTACTATACTAGACTGTGTACTATACTAGACTGTGTACTATACCAGACTGTGTACTATACCAGACTGTGTACTTTACCAGACTGTGTACTTTACCAGACTGTGTACTTTACCAGACTGTGTACTGGGCCAGACTGTGTACTGGGCCAGACTGTGTACTGGGCCAGACTGTGTACTATACCAGACTGTGTACTTTACCAGACTGTGTACTATACCAGACTGTGTACTTTACCAGACTGTGTACTGGGCCAGACTGAAGCCACCAGCCTCAGTCACTCTGCTGTGTGTACAGTACTGTACCATTTTGTATATGTATTTATTAGGGATCCCCATTAGCTGCAGCTTCTCTTCCTGTGGTCCAAACACATTATAGTACCTACGTTACATATAAAACAAAATATAAAATAGTACATCATATAACATAACTTTCCATATCATGCTCAGCTGGATCTACAGTCTGTTTAGTCTAAAAATAGCAAAGCTTCCAATTAGACAGCAGGTAGGGCCGCTCTTCTCTCTGGGAAAGCCATTAAGAAGGAGGTGTGTGAGAGCGATGCCAGCCCTGTGGTTACAGTATACTGGGAGAGGGAGCAGGATGCCTAATGACTGGTCTGTACTATGGTAATGTGTAGTTTATTGTGGAGCGTAATCTTCAGGCTGAATTTATAAGGTGTCCTATCAGGTTCACATGGAACAGCACTGAAGCAAATCCTTATAAAGACCATGCAGCAGGATGTATGGCTGACAGCAGCTGACATGTAACACCCTGTTTGGCTTGTAAGGCTAGATTGTAACTGCTCCTTTCCTTGTTTTACAGTTTCAGAAAATGCTTTAGTGGAAAAATGCAACACTGTAATGATGTCGCTGTAAATCTAGTGATGACTGGGGGAATGGTGGAGGGAGTGGAGGAGGAAGGGAGCGGAGAGTGGACAAAGTGGAGGGTGGAGGGTGGACGGAGTGGAGGGTGGACGGAGTGGAGGGTGGAAGGAGTGGAGGGTGGAGGGGCGGAGGGTGGAGGGAGCGGAGGGTGGAGGGAGCGGAGGGTGGAGGGAGCGGAGGGTGGAGGGAGCGGAGAGTGGACAAAGTAGAGGGTGGAAGGAGTGGAGTGTGGACGGAGTGGAGGGTGGAAGAAGTGGAGGGGGTGGAGGTAGTGGAGGGAGTGGAGAATGGAGGAAAGAGGGAGTGGAGGGAAGAGGGGGTGGAGGGAGTGGAGGGAAGAGGGAGTGAAGGGAGTGGAGTGAAGAGGGAGTGGAGGGTAGAGGGAGTGGAGGGAAGAGGGAGTGGAGTGAAGAGGGAGTGGAGTGAAGAGGGAGTGGAGTGAAGAGGGAGTGGAGTGAAGAGGGAGTGGAGTGAAGAGGGAGTGGAGTGAAGAGGGAGTGGAGGGTGGAGGGGGTAATGACCAAAACATCCTGCCACCTGAACAGTTTCTTCCCCCTTGCTGTGACCCTTACCAAAAGGCCATCTGGCCCACATAGAGACTAAAGGACTATGCACTCTATGCTGTACACAGCATCAACACATCTCTGAACTGTGCACAAATTAACTGCACTATACTGCATCATACTCTGTCCATCTCTTTGCTTTTAGATATATTTATACTAATACTGTAAATGTGTACATCCACCGTATATCCACTGAACATTTGCATATCTTCCCATTCTCTTACAGCTCTATGCTCACTACTAGTTGTATATAATGTATGTAAGCTTTGTTTAAATGCTGTTGTCTGTATTTTATCAATAGCAGCCCCAATTCACCAAGTACAATTCTGAGAACGTTTAAATGTACTTGGTGAATAAAGGTGATTCTGAAGTTATCGTTACTTATTGTGTATTTATTCCTTGTGTTATTCTATTCTATTTTCTATTCCATTCTATTCTATTATTATTTTTCTATTTTTTCTATTCTCTTTTTCTCCCCCTCTCTGCATTGTTGAGAACGCCCTGGAAGTAACAATTTCACTGTCTGTCTACACCTGTTGTTTATGAAGCATGTGACAAATAGCATTTTTTTTGTGGTTTTTCTGAGAGGGGACCACCAGGACGACTTCCCAAAACCTCAGCTGTCACAAAGGAGGGATTCAAAAACACTGAAAGTGAGAGAGAGGGAAAGGGAGAAGAAATGGAGAGGGAGAGTGAGGGAGAGAGAGAGTGAGAGAATATAGGGAAAGAAAGGTTTGTGGAGAGAGTGAGGTATAAACAAGGCAGTCAGTGGAGGAGTGGGGCAGAGTGATTCAGAGTTCATTGGTTACATGCCACACACCAGTCACATTCCCCAGCTTGGCAGCCATGCGTGTTATATCTGTGTTGACAGACATGGTGAGGTGGTAAAAGACAGAGAGAGACAGGAGATGCTGCTCGAGAGACCGTGACCCATAATGGCGAGGTTTAACCCCAGCAGAACTTCTCACCCCTCTGAACCCTGTCTATTATCTGACCCCTGCATCAACATTTCTGGTCTAGAATAGATTGAAAGGTTCCTGAGGTCCTTAACACAAAACACCAGCATCAAAAGGTCTGAAATGATCAACATTGTCTTGTCCAAGTGAGCATTAATGTCAATTTATAAAAGTCCATAATGTCACCGGACTGAACAATACCGAATTGCTGGATCTGAAAGTCTAACAGTGATGTTTTACCTAATTGCACCCTTATCGCCATATACTGCACTGTAGCTTTCCATATCCTTAATTGGAGAGGAATCTAAAAGCCTCTCTGTGCCATGAATCTTAACAGTTTCTGGTAGTTGCTCTTCAATGCAATCACTTTCATTTATTCAATAAACAAACAACGTTCTTCACCGGGTCCTCCATAGCTCAGTCTCTCTAAGCTGTTGATGTTTCCCATGGCAGAGGAAAGAGAGCAGAAATCTAAAACTATTAATATGTTTACTTAACCTGCAGACCCTTGTTTCATACCTTGATTGATCGAGTCATGGGGCAATTATGTGATTCCAGCGGGGGGACATTTCAGAACCACATAAACAAGCCATTACATCTGAGCCTTTCCTTCCTCTGAACGATCCAAAACAAATATAGGTGTAGTTAGGGTTCTCCCCTCCCCTCACTGCAGACCCATATCCTGTTGGTCTTCCTGCCACTATCCAGTAGGTACGTGTGTTGGGTTGCCCCTGGTCGTCGGTCTGTCTTTGGTTCATAACGACCTCCAGAACGACCTCTGGTGACCTCTGTAATGGGCAGGGCCGTGGGGGCTGTGGAGAACGGGCCCAGCCGTCAGGTCTGCTTAATGGCAGGGTGGATGGAGAACAGAGGAAGGAAGTAGCAAATCTGAGAGAGTAGATGCTTCCCATGTGTCAGTGGCCCTGAGTGTCTTGATCATGACATGGCCTCGACTGCAATACAAACACCAAATAAAGCAATATTTTACTCTACTGCCATGACAAATAAGAGAAACCCAGAGATGATAAGACAAGATCTTATCTGAAGGAGGGGATCTGTCACAAAGATCAGAATTTGAGTTTAGGAATTGAACCTGCCTCTGGTCTAGTAATTTACACTGAACAAAAGTAGAATTGCAACATATAAAGTGCTAGTTCCATGTTTCATGAGCTGAAATAAAACATCCCAGAAATGTTCCATATGCACAAAAAGCTTATTTCTCTCAAATATTGTGCACAAATTTGTTTACATCCCTGTTAGTGAGCTTTTCTACTTGGCCAAGATAATCCATCCCCCTGACAGGTGTCACATATGAAGAAGCAGCATGATCATTACACAGGTGCGCCTTGTAGTGGGGACCTTAAAAGGCCACTCTAAAATGTGCAGTTTTGTCACACAACACAATGCCAAAGATGTCTCAAGTTTTGAGGAAGAGTGCAATTGGCATGCTGACTAAAGGAATGTCCAGCTGAGCTGTTGCCAGAGAAGCTGCCTCGGTCGTTTTAGAGAATTTGGCAGGACGTACAACCGGACTAAAAACAGCAGACCAGCTGATAAAACTGAGGAGTGTCTGTCTGTAATAAAGAACTTTGTGTCGAGAAACTCATTCTGATTGGCTGTAACTGTAACTCAGTGAAATCTTGAGATTGTTGTATGTTGTGTCTATTATTTTGTTCAATATAGTTTACATGACCATAAACTGTGAGGAACAAGTGTAGTGCAGCTGAGAGCCATTGGTGTCCTCATCACCAAACTCTGAAGTGGAATATATACAGACCTGTGTTTCTGACTTGGTACTGAACCTTTATGAAAACCATATCAACTTGTACTACATCCTAATGACAACCATATCAACTTGTACTACATCCTAATGACAACCATATCAACTTGTTCTACATCCTAATGACAACCATATCAACTTGTACTACATCCCAATCTAATGACAACCATATCAACTTGTTCTACATCCTAATGACAACCATATCAACTTGTAATACATCCTAATGACAACCATATCAACTTGTTCTACATCCTAATGACAACCATATCAACTTGTTCTACAACCTAATGACAACCCTATCAACTTGTTCTACATCCTAATCTAATGACCACCATATCAACTTGTTCTACATCCTAATGACAACCATATCAACTTGTACTACATCCTAATGACAACCATATCAACTTGTACTACATCCTAATGACAACCATATCAACTTGTACTACATCCTAATGACAACCATATCAACTTGTACTACATCCTAATGACAACCATATCAACTTGTACTACATCCCAATCTAATGACAACCATATCAACTTGTTCTACATCCTAATGACAACCATATCAACTTGTACTACATCCCAATCTAATGACAACCATATCAACTTGTTCTACATCCTAATCTAATGACAACCATATCAACTTGTTCTACAACCTAATGACCACCATATCAACTTGTTCTACATCCTAATGAGAACCATATCAACTTGTTCTACATCCTAATGACAACCATATCAACTTGTACTACATCCTAATGACAACCATATCAACTTGTTCTACATCCTAATGACAACCATATCAACTTGTTCTACAACCTAATGACAACCATATCAACTTGTTCTACATCCTAATCTAATGACAACCATATCAACTTGTTCTACATCCCAATGACAACCATATCAACTTGTTCTACATCCCAATGACAACCATATCAACTTGTTCTACATCCCAGTGACAACCATATCAACTTGTACTACATCCTAATGACAACCATATCAACTTGTTCTACATCCTAATGACAACCATATTAACTTGTACTACATCCTAATGACAACCATATCAACTTGTACTACATCCTAATGACAACCATATCAACTTGTACTACATCCCAATCTAATGACAACCATATCAACTTGTTCTACATCCTAATGACAACCATATCAACTTGTACTACATCCCAATCTAATGACAACCATATCAACTTGTTCTACATCCTAATGACAACCATATCAACTTGTACTACATCCTAATGACAACCATATCAACTTGTTCTACATCCTAATGACAACCATATCAACTTGTTCTACATCCTAATGACAACCATATCAACTTGTTCTACATCCTAATGACAACCATATCAACTTGTTCTACATCCTAATGACAACCATATCAACTTGTTCTACATCCTAATGACAACCATATCAACTTGTTCTACATCCTAATGACAACCATATCAACTTGTTCTACATCCTAATGACAACCATATCAACTTGTACTACATCCTAATGACAACCATATCAACTTGTACTACATCCTAATGACAACCATATCAACTTGTACTACATCCCAATCTAATGACAACCATATCAACTTGTTCTACATCCTAATGACAACCATATCAACTTGTACTACATCCTAATGACAACCATATCAACTTGTACTACATCCCAATCTAATGACAACCATATCAACTTGTTCTACATCCTAATCTAATGACAACCATATCAACTTGTTCTACATCCCAATGACAACCATATCAACTTGTTCTACATCCTAATGACAACCATATCAACTTGTTCTACATCCCAATCTAATGACAACCATATCAACTTGTTAAACATCCTAATCTAATGACAACCATATCAACTTGTTCTACATCCTAATCTAATGACAACCATATCAACTTTTTCTACATCCTAATGACAACCATATCAACTTGTTCTACATCCTAATGACAACCATATCAACTTGTTCTACAACCTAATGACAACCATATCAACTTGTTCTACATCCTAATCTAATGACAACCATATCAACTTGTTCTACATCCTAATGACAACCATATCAACTTGTTCTACATCCTAATGACAACCATATCAACTTGTACTACATCCTAATGACAACCATATCAACTTGTTCTACAACCTAATGACAACCATATCAACTTGTTCTACATCCTAATCTAATGACAACCATATCAACTTTTTCTACATCCTAATGACAACCATATCAACTTTTTCTACATCCTAATGACAACCATATCAACTTGTTCTACATCCCAATCTAATGACAACCATATCAACTTGTTCTACATCCCAACCATATCAACTTGTTCTAATCCTAATGACAACCATATCAACTTGTTAAATAAACATCCTAATCTAATGACAACCATATCAACATGTTCTACATCCCAATGACAACCATATCAACTTGTTCTACATCCTAATCTAATGACAACCAGATCAACTTTTATCAACTTTTTCTACATCCTAATGACAACCATGTCAACTTGTTCTACATCCCAATCTAATGACAACCATATCAACTTGTTCTACATCCTAATCTAGAGACAACCATATCAACTTGTTCTACATCCTAATGACAACCATATCAACTTGTTCTACATCCCAATGACAACCATATCAACTTGTTCTACATCCCAATCTAATGTCAACCATATCAACTTGTTCTACATCCTAATGACAACCATATCAACTTGTTCTACATCCTAATCTAATGACAACCATATCAACTTGTTCTACATCCTAATCTACAGACAACCATATCAACTTGTTCTACATCCTAATCTACAGACAACCATATCAACTTGTTCTACATTCTAATCACAACCATATCAACTTGTACTACATCCTAATGACAACCATATCAACTTGTTCTACATCCTAATGACAACCATATCAACTTGTTCTACATCCTAATCTAATGACAACCATATCAACTTGTTCTACATCCTAATGACAACCATATCAACTTGTACTACATCCTAATGACAACCATATCAACTTGTTCTACATCCTAATGACAACCATATCAACTTGTTCTACATCCTAATGACAACCATATCAACTTGTTCTACATCCTAATGACAACCATATCAACTTGTTCTACATCCTAATCTAATGACAACCATATCAACTTGTTCTACATCCTAATCTAATGACAACCATATCAACTTTTTCTACATCCTAATGACAACCATATCAACTTGTTCTACATCCCAATCTAATGACAACCATATCACCTTGTTCTACATCCTAATCTACAGACAACCATATCAACTTGTTCTACATCCTAATGACAACCATATCAACTTGTTCTACATCCTAATGACAACCATATCAACTTGTTCTACATCCCAATCTAATGTCAACCATATCAACTTGTTCTACATCCTAATGACAACCATATCAACGTGTTCTACATCCTAATCTACAGACAACCATATCAACTTGTTCTACATCCTAATCTACAGACAACCATATCAACTTGTTCTACATCCTAATCTACAGACAACCATATCAACTTGTTCTACATTCTAATCACAACCATATCAACTTGTACTACATCCTAATGACAACCATATCAACTTGTTCTACATCCTAATGACAACCATATCAACTTGTTCTACATCCTAATCTAATGACAACCATATCAACTTGTTCTACATCCTAATCACAACCATATCAACTTGTTCTACATCCTAATGACAACCATATCAACTTGTTCTACATCCCAATCTACAGACAACCATATCAACTTGTTCTACATCCTAATGACAACCATATCAACTTGTTCTACATCCCAATCTAATGACAACCATATCAACTTGTTCTACAACCTAATGACAACCATATCAACTTGTTCTACATCCTAATGACAACCATATCAACTTGTTCTACATCCTAATCTAATGACAACCATATCAACTTGTTCTACATCCCAATGACAACCATATCAACTTGTTCTACATCCTAATGACAACCATATCAACTTGTTCTACATCCTAATGACAACCATATCAACTTGTTCTACATCCTAATCTAATGACAACCATATCAACTTGTTCTACAACCTAATGACAACCCTATCAACTTGTTCTACATCCTAATCTAATGACCACCATATCAACTTGTTCTACATCCTAATCTAATGACAACCATATCAACTTGTTCTACATCCTAATGACAACCATATCAACTTGTTCTACATCCTAATGACAACCATATCAACTTGTTCTACATCCTAATCTAATGACAACCATATCAACTTGTTCTACATCCTAATCTAATGACAACCATATCAACTTGTTCTACATCCTAATCTAATGACAACCATATCAACTTGTTCTACATCCTAATCTAATGACAACCATATCAACTTGTTCTACATCCTAATGACAACCATATCAACTTGTTCTACATCCCAATCTAATGACAACCATATCAACTTGTTAAACATCCTAATCTAATGACAACCATATCAACATGTTCTACATCCCAATGACAACCATATCAACTTGTTCTACATCCTAATCTAATGACAACCATATCAACTTTTTCTACATCCTAATGACAACCATATCAACTTGTTCTACATCCCAATCTAATGACAACCATATCAACTTGTTCTACATCCTAATCTAGAGACAACCATATCAACTTGTTCTACATCCTAATGACAACCATATCAACTTGTTCTACATCCTAATGACAACCATATCAACTTGTTCTACTTCCCAATGGCAACCATATCAATTGTTCTACATCCCAATCTAATGACAACCATATCAACTTCTTCTACATCCCAATCTAATGACAACCATATCAAATTGTTCTACATCCTAATGACAACCATATCAACTTGTTCTACATCCTAATGACAACCATATCAACTTGTTCTACATCCTAATGACAACCATATCAACTTGTTCTACAACCTAATGACAACCATATCAACTTGTTCTACATCCTAATCTAATGACCACCATATCAACTTGTTCTACATCCTAATGACAACCATATCAACTTGTTCTACAACCTAATGACAACCATATCAACTTGTTCTACAACCTAATGACAACCATATCAACTTGTTCTACAACCTAATGACAACCATATCAACTTGTTCTACATCCTAATCTAATGACAACCATATCAACTTGTTCTACATCCCAATGACAACCATATCAACTTGTTCTACATCCTAATCTAATGACAACCATATCAACTTGTTCTACATGCCAATGACAACCATATCAACTTGTTCTACATCCCAATGACAACCATATCAACTTGTTCTACATCCCAGTGACAACCATATAAACTTGTTCTACATCCTAATGACAACCATATCAACTTGTTCTACATCCTAATCTACAGACAACCATATCAACTTGTTCTACATCCTAATGACAACCATATCAACTTGTTCTACATTCTAATCACAACCATATCAACTTGTAGTACATCCTAATGACAACCATATCAACTTGTTCTACATCCTAATGACAACCATATCAACTTGTTCTACATCCTAATCTAATGACCACCATATCAACTTGTTCTACATCCTAATCTAATGACAACCATATCAACTTGTTCTACAACCTAATGACAACCCTATCAACTTGTTCTACATCCTAATCTAATGTCCACCATATCAACTTGTTCTACATCCTAATGACAACCATATCAACTTGTACTACATCCTAATGACAACCATATCAACTTGTTCTACAACCTAATGACAACCATATCAACTTGTTCTACAACCTAATGACAACCATATCAACTTGTTCTACATCCTAATCTAATGACAACCATATCAACTTGTTCTACATCCCAATGACAACCATATCAACTTGTTCTACATCCCAATGACAACCATATCAACTTGTTCTACATCCCAGTGACAACCATGTAAACTTGTTCTACATCCTAATGACAACCATATCAACTTGTACTACATCCTAATGACAACCATATCAACTTGTTCTACATCCTAATGACAACCATATCAACTTGTTCTACATCCTAATGACAACCATATCAACTTGTTCTACAACCTAATGACAACCATATCAACTTGTTCTACATCCTAATCTAATGACAACCATATCAACTTGTTCTACATCCCAATGACAACCATATCAACTTGTTCTACATCCTAATCTAATGACAACCATATCAACTTTTTCTACATCCTAATGACAACCATATCAACTTGTTCTACATCCTAATGACAACCATATCAACTTGTTCTACATCCTAATGACAACCATATCAACTTGTTCTACATCCTAATGACAACCATATCAACTTGTTCTACATCCTAATGACAACCATATCAACTTGTTCTACATCCCAATCTAATGACAACCATATCAACATGTTCTACATCCCAATGACAACCATATCAACTTGTTCTACATTCTACAATGACAACCATATCAACTTATCCTAATGACAACCATATCAACTTGTTCTACATCCCAATCTAATGACAACCATATCAACTTGTTCTACATCCTAATCTAATGACAACCATATCAACTTGTTCTACATCCTAATGACAACCATATCAACTTGTTCTACATCCTAATGACAACCATATCAACTTGTTCTACATCCCAATGACAACCATATCAACTTGTTCTACATCCTAATGACAACCATATCAACTTGTTCTACAACCCAATCTAATGACAACCATATCAACTTGTTCTACATCCTAATGACAACCATATCAACTTGTACTACATCCTAATGACAACCATATCAACTTGTTCTACAACCTAATGACAACCATATCAACTTGTTCTACAACCTAATGACAACCATATCAACTTGTTCTACAACCTAATGACAACCATATCAACTTGTTCTACATCCTAATCTAATGACAACCATATCAACTTGTTCTACATCCCAATGACAACCATATCAACTTGTTCTACATCCTAATCTAATGACAACCCTATCAACTTGTTCTACAACCCAATCTAATGACAACCATATCAACTTGTTCTACATCCCAATGACAACCATATCAACTTGTTCTACATCCTAATGACAACCATATCAACTTGTTCTACATCCTAATGACAACCATATCAACTTGTTCTACATCCTAATCTACAGACAACCATATCAACTTGTTCTACATCCTAATGACAACCATATCAACTTGTTCTACATTCTAATCACAACCATATCAACTTGTTCTACATCCTAATGACAACCATATCAACTTGTTCTACATCCTAATCTAATGACAACCATATCAACTTGTTCTACATCCTAATCTAATGACAACCATATCAACTTGTTCTACATCCTAATCTAATGACAACCATATCAACTTGTTCTACAACCTAATGACAACCCTATCAACTTGTTCTACATCCTAATCTAATGACCACCATATCAACTTGTTCTACATCCTAATGACAACCATATCAACTTGTTCTACATCCTAATGACAACCATATCAACTTGTTCTACATCCTAATGACAACCATATCAACTTGTTCTACATCCTAATCTAATGACAACCATATCAACTTGTTCTACATCCCAATGACAACCATATCATATCTACATCCCAATGACAACCATATCAACTTGTTCTACATCCCAATGACAACCATATCAACTTGTTCTACATCCTAATGACAACCATATCAACTTGTTCTACATCCTAATGACAACCATATCAACTGTACACATCCATGACAACCATATCAACTTGTACTCATCCTAATGACAACCATATCAACTTGTTCTACATCCTAATGACAACCATATCAACTTGTTCTACAACCTAATGACAACCATATCAACTTGTTCTACATCCTAATCTAATGACAACCATATCAACTTGTTCTACATCCTAATGACAACCATATCAACTTGTTCTACATCCTAATCTAATGACAACCATATCAACTTTTCTACATCCTAATGACAACCATATCAACTTGTTCTACATCCTAATGACAACCATATCAACTTGTTCTACATCCTAATGACAACCATATCAACTTGTTCTACATCCTAATGACAACCATATCAACTTGTTCTACATCCTAATGACAACCATATCAACTTGTTCTACATCCCAATCTAATGACAACCATATCAACATGTTCTACATCCCAATGACAACCATATCAACTTGTTCTACATCCTAATCTAATGACAACCATATCAACTTTTTCTACATCCTAATGACAACCATATCAACTTGTTCTACATCCCAATCTAATGACAACCATATCAACTTGTTCTACATCCTAATCTAGAGACAACCATATCAACTTGTTCTACATCCTAATGACAACCATATCAACTTGTTCTACATCCCAATGACAACCATATCAACTTGTTCTACATCCCAATCTAATGTCAACCATATCAACTTGTTCTACATCCCAATCTAATGACAACCATATCAACTTGTTCTACATCCCAATGACAACCATATCAACTTGTTCTACATCCTAATGACAACCATATCAACTTGTTCTACATCCTAATCTACAGACAACCATATCAACTTGTTCTACATCCTAATCTACAGACAACCATATCAACTTGTTCTACATCCTAATGACAACCATATCAACTTGTTCTACATTCTAATCACAACCATATCAACTTGTAGTACATCCTAATGACAACCATATCAACTTGTTCTACATCCTAATGACAACCATATCAACTTGTTCTACATCCTAATCTAATGACAACCATATCAACTTGTTCTACAACCTAATGACAACCCTATCAACTTGTTCTACATCCTAATCTAATGACCACCATATCAACTTGTTCTACATCCTAATGACAACCATATCAACTTGTACTACATCCTAATGACAACCATATCAACTTGTTCTACAACCTAATGACAACCATATCAACTTGTTCTACAACCTAATGACAACCATATCAACTTGTTCTACATCCTAATCTAATGACAACCATATCAACTTGTTCTACATCCCAATGACAACCATATCAACTTGTTCTACATCCCAATGACAACCATATCAACTTGTTCTACATCCCAGTGACAACCATATAAACTTGTTCTACATCCTAATGACAACCATATCAACTTGTACTACATCCTAATGACAACCATATCAACTTGTACTACATCCTAATGACAACCATATCAACTTGTTCTACAACCTAATGACAACCATATCAACTTGTTCTACATCCTAATCTAATGACAACCATATCAACTTTTTCTACATCCTAATGACAACCATATCAACTTGTTCTACATCCTAATGACAACCATATCAACTTGTTCTACATCCCAGTGACAACCATATAAACTTGTTCTACATCCTAATGACAACCATATCAACTTGTACTACATCCTAATGACAACCATATCAACTTGTACTACATCCTAATGACAACCATATCAACTTGTTCTACATCCTAATCTAATGACAACCATATCAACTTTTTCTACATCCTAATGACAACCATATCAACTTGTTCTACATCCTAATCTAATGACAACCATATCAACTTTTTCTACATCCCAATGACAACCATATCAACTTGTTCTACATCCCAATCTAATGACAACCATATCAACATGTTCTACATCCCAATGACAACCATATCAACTTGTTCTACATCCCAATCTAATGACAACCATATCAACTTGTTCTACATCCCAATCTAATGACAACCATATCAACTTGTTCTACATCCTAATGACAACCATATCAACTTGTTCTACATCCTAATGACAACCATATCAACTTGTTCTACATCCTAATGACAACCATATCAACTTGTTCTACATCCTAATGACAACCATATCAACTTGTTCTACATCCTAATGACAACCATATCAACTTGTTCTACATCCTAATCTAATGACAACCATATCAACTTTTTCTACATCCTAATGACAACCATATCAACTTGTTCTACATCCCAATCTAATGACAACCATATCAACTTGTTCTACATCCTAATCTACAGACAACCATATCAACTTGTTCTACATCCTAATGACAACCATATCAACTTGTTCTACATCCCAATGACAACCATATCAACTTGTTCTACATCCCAATGACAACCATATCAACTTGTTCTACATCCTAATCTAATGACAACCATATCAACTTGTTCTACATCCTAATGACAACCATATCAACTTGTTCTACATCCTAATGACAACCATATCAACTTGTTCTACATCCTAATGACAACCATATCAACTTGTTCTACAACCTAATGACAACCATATCAACTTGTTCTACAACCTAATGACAACCATATCAACTTGTTCTACATCCTAATCTAATGACAACCATATCAACTTGTTCTACATCCTAATGACAACCCTATCAACTTGTTCTACATCCTAATCTAATGACCACCATATCAACTTATTCTACATCCTAATGACAACCATATCAACTTGTTCTACATCCTAATCTAATGACCACCATATCAACTTGTTCTACATTCTAATCACAACCATATCAACTTGTAGTACATCCTAATGACAACCATATCAACTTGTTCTACATCCTAATGACAACCATATCAACTTGTTCTACATCCTAATCTAATGACAACCATATCAACTTGTTCTACAACCTAATGACAACCCTATCAACTTGTTCTACATCCTAATCTAATGACAACCATATCAACTTGTTCTACATCCTAATGACAACCATATCAACTTGTTCTACAACCTAATGACAACCATATCAACTTGTTCTACAACCTAATGACAACCATATCAACTTGTTCTACATCCTAATCTAATGACAACCATATCAACTTGTTCTACATCCCAATGACAACCATATCAACTTGTTCTACATCCCAATGACAACCATATCAACTTGTTCTACATCCCAATGACAACCATATCAACTTGTTCTACATCCCAGTGACAACCATATCAACTTGTTCTACATCCTAATGACAACCATATCAACTTGTTCTACATCCTAATGACAACCATATCAACTTGTTCTACATCCTAATGACAACCATATCAACTTGTTCTACATCCTAATGACAACCATATCAACTTGTTCTACATTCTAATCACAACCATATCAACTTGTAGTACATCCTAATGACAACCATATCAACTTGTTCTACATCCTAATGACAACCATATCAACTTGTTCTACATCCTAATCTAATGACAACCATATCAACTTGTTCTACAACCTAATGACAACCCTATCAACTTGTTCTACATCCTAATCTAATGACCACCATATCAACTTGTTCTACATCCTAATGACAACCATATCAACTTGTACTACATCCTAATGACAACCATATCAACTTGTTCTACAACCTAATGACAACCATATCAAATTGTTCTACAACCTAATGACAACCATATCAACTTGTTCTACATCCTAATCTAATGACAACCATATCAACTTGTTCTACATCCCAATGACAACCATATCAACTTGTTCTACATCCCAATGACAACCATATCAACTTGTTCTACATCCCAGTGACAACCATATAAACTTGTTCTACATCCTAATGACAACCATATCAACTTGTTCTACAACCCAATCTAATGACAACCATATCAACTTGTTCTACATCCCAATGACAACCATATCAACTTGTTCTACATCCTAATGACAACCATATCAACTTGTTCTACATCCTAATGACAACCATATCAACTTGTTCTACATCCTAATCTAATGACAACCATATCAACTTGTTCTACATCCTAATCTAATGACAACCATATCAACTTGTTCTACATCCTAATGACAACCATATCAACTTGTTCTACATCCCAATCTAATGACAACCATATCAACTTGTTCTACATCCTAATCTAATGACAACCATATCAACTTTTTCTACATCCTAATGACAACCATATCAACTTGTTCTACATCCCAATCTAATGACAACCATATCAACTTGTTCTACATCCTAATCTACAGACAACCATATCAACTTGTTCTACATCCTAATGACAACCATATCAACTTGTTCTACATCCCAATGACAACCATATCAACTTGTTCTACATCCCAATGACAACCATATCAACTTGTTCTACATCCCAATGACAACCATATCAATTGTTCTACATCCCAATCTAATGACAACCATATCAACTTCTTCTACATCCCAATCTAATGACAACCATATCAACTTGTTCTACATCCTAATGACAACCATATCAACTTGTTCTACATCCTAATGACAACCATATCAACTTGTTCTACATTCTAATCACAACCATATCAACTTGTAGTACATCCTAATGACAACCATATCAACTTGTTCTACATCCTAATGACAACCATATCAACTTGTTCTACATCCTAATCTAATGACCACCATATCAACTTGTTCTACATCCTAATGACAACCATATCAACTTGTTCTACAACCCAATCTAATGACAACCATATCAACTTGTTCTACATCCTAATGACAACCATATCAACTTGTACTACATCCTAATGACAACCATATCAACTTGTTCTACAACCTAATGACAACCATATCAACTTGTTCTACAACCTAATGACAACCATATCAACTTGTTCTACAACCTAATGACAACCATATCAACTTGTTCTACATCCTAATCTAATGACAACCATATCAACTTGTTCTACATCCTAATGACAACCATATCAACTTGTTCTACATCCTAATGACAACCATATCAACTTGTTCTACAACCTAATGACAACCATATCAACTTGTTCTACATCCTAATGACAACCATATCAACTTGTTCTACATCCTAATGACAACCATATCAACTTGTTCTACAACCTAATGACAACCATATCAACTTGTTCTACAACCTAATGACAACCATATCAACTTGTTCTACATCCTAATCTAATGACAACCATATCAACTTGTTCTACATCCTAATCTAATGACAACCATATCAACTTGTTCTACATCCTAATCTAATGACAACCATATCAACTTGTTCTACATCCTAATGACAACCATATCAACTTGTTCTACATCCTAATGACAACCATATCAACTTGTTCTACATCCTAATCTAATGACAACCATATCAACTTGTTCTACATCCTAATCTAATGACAACCATATCAACTTGTTCTACATCCTAATCTAATGACAACCATATCAACTTGTTCTACATCCTAATGACAACCATATCAACTTGTTCTACATCCTAATGACAACCATATCAACTTGTTCTACATCCCAATCTAATGACAACCATATCAACTTGTTCTACATCCTAATCTAATGACAACCATATCAACTTGTTCTACATCCTAATCTACAGACAACCATATCAACTTGTTCTACATTCTAATCACAACCATATCAACTTGTACTACATCCTAATGACAACCATATCAACTTGTTCTACATCCTAATGACAACCATATCAACTTGTTCTACATCCTAATCTAATGACAACCATATCAACTTGTTCTACAACCTAATGACAACCATATCAACTTGTTCTACAACCTAATCTAATGACCACCATATCAACTTGTTCTACATCCCAATGACAACCATATCAACTTGTTCTACATCCTAATGACAACCATATCAACTTGTTCTACATCCTAATGACAACCATATCAACTTGTTCTACATCCCAATCTACAGACAACCATATCAACTTGTTCTACATTCTAATCACAACCATATCAACTTGTTCTACATCCCAATCTACAGACAACCATATCAACTTGTTCTACATCCTAATCACAACCATATCAACTTGTTCTACATCCTAATCACAACCATATCAACTTGTTCTACATCCTAATGACAACCATATCAACTTGTTCTACATCCTAATCTAATGACAACCATATCAACTTGTTCTACATCCTAATCTAATGACAGCCATATCAACTTGTTCTACATCCTAATGACAACCATATCAACTTGTTCTACATCCTAATCTAATGACAACCATATCAACTTGTTCTACATCCTAATGACAACCATATCAACTTTTTCTACATCCTAATGACAACCATATCAACTTGTTCTACATCCCAATCTAATGACAACCATATCAACTTGTTCTACATCCTAATCTACAGACAACCATATCAACTTGTTCTACATCCTAATGACAACCATATCAACTTGTTCTACATCCCAATGACAACCATATCAACTTGTTCTACATCCCAATGACAACCATATCAATTGTTCTACATCCCAATCTAATGACAACCATATCAACTTCTTCTACATCCCAATCTAATGACAACCATATCAACTTGTTCTACATCCTAATGACAACCATATCAACTTGTTCTACATCCTAATGACAACCATATCAACTTGTTCTACATCCTAATGACAACCATATCAACTTGTTCTACATCCTAATGACAACCATATCAACTTGTTCTACATCCTAATGACAACCATATCAACTTGTTCTACAACCTAATGACAACCATATCAACTTGTTCTACATCCTAATCTAATGACCACCATATCAACTTGTTCTACATCCTAATGACAACCATATCAACTTGTTCTACAACCTAATGACAACCATATCAACTTGTTCTACAACCTAATGACAACCATATCAACTTGTTCTACATCCTAATGACAACCATATCAACTTGTTCTACATCCTAATGACAACCATATCAACTTGTTCTACATCCTAATGACAACCATATCAACTTGTTCTACATCCTAATGACAACCATATCAACTTGTTCTACATCCTAATCTAATGACCACCATATCAACTTGTTCTACATCCTAATGACAACCATATCAACTTGTTCTACATCCTAATGACAACCATATCAACTTGTTCTACAACCTAACAACCATATCAACTTGACAACCATATCAACTTGTTCTACAACCTAATGACAACCATATCAACTTGTTCTACAACCTAATGACAACCATATCAACTTGTTCTACAACCTAATGACAACCATATCAACTTGTTCTACATCCTAATCTAATGACAACCATATCAACTTGTTCTACATCCTAATCTAATGACAACCATATCAACTTGTTCTACATCCTAATGACAACCATATCAACTTGTTCTACATCCTAATGACAACCATATCAACTTGTTCTACATCCTAATGACAACCATATCAACTTGTTCTACATCCTAATGACAACCATATCAACTTGTTCTACATCCTAATCTAATGACAACCATATCAACTTGTTCTACATCCTAATCTAATGACAACCATATCAACTTGTTCTACATCCTAATCTAATGACAACCATATCAACTTGTTCTACATCCTAATGACAACCATATCAACTTGTTCTACATCCCAATCTAATGACAACCATATCAACTTGTTAAACATCCTAATCTAATGACAACCATATCAACAACATGTTCTACATCCTAATTACAGACAACCATATCAACTTGTTATACATTCTAATCACAACCATATCAACTTGTAGTACATCCTAATGACAACCATATCAACTTGTTCTACATCCTAATGACAACCATATCAACTTGTTCTACATCCTAATCTAATGACAACCATATCAACTTGTTCTACATCCTAATGACAACCATATCAACTTGTTCTACATCCTAATCTAATGACAACCATATCAACTTGTTCTACATCCTAATGACAACCATATCAACTTGTACTACATCCTAATGACAACCATATCAACTTGTTCTACATCCTAATAACAACCATATCAACTTGTTCTACATCCCAATCTAATGTCAACCATATCAACTTGTTCTACATCCTAATCACAACCATATCAATTTGTTCTACATCCCAATCTACAGACAACCATATCAACTTGTTCTACATTCTAATCACAACCATATCAACTTGTTCTACATTCTAATCACAACCATATCAACTTGTTCTACATCCTAATGACAACCATATCAACTTGTTCTACATTCTAATCTAATGACAACCATATCAACTTGTTCTACATTCTAATCTAATGACAACCATATCAACTTGTTCTACATCCTAATCTAATGACAACCATATCAACTTGTTCTACATCCTAATCTAATGACAACCATATCAACTTGTTCTACAACCTAATGACAACCATATCAACTTGTTCTACATCCTAATCTACAGACAACCATATCAACTTGTTCTACATTCTAATCACAACCATATCAACTTTTACTACATCCTAATGACAACCATATCAACTTGTTCTACATCCTAATGACAACCATATCAACTTGTTCTACATCCTAATGACAACCATATCAACTTGTTCTACATCCTAATTTAATGACAACCATATCAACTTGTTCTACATCCCAATGACAACCATATCAACTTGTTCTACATCCCAATGACAACCATATCAATTGTTCTACATCCCAATCTAATGACAACCATATCAACTTCTTCTACATCCTAATCTAATGACAACCATATCAACTTGTTCTACATCCCAATGACAACCATATCAACTTGTTCTACATCCTAATGACAACCATATCAACTTGTTCTACAACCTAATGACAACCATATCAACTTGTTCTACATCCTAATCTAATGACCACCATATCAACTTGTTCTACATCCTAATGACAACCATATCAACTTGTTCTACAACCTAATGACAACCATATCAACTTGTTCTACAACCTAATGACAACCATATCAACTTGTTCTACATCCTAATCTAATGACAACCATATCAACTTGTTCTACATCCCAATGACAACCATATCAACTTGTTCTACATCCTAATGACAACCATATCAACTTGTTCTACATCCTAATGACAACCATATCAACTTGTTCTACATCCTAATCTAATGACAACCATATCAACTTGTTCTACATCCTAATCTAATGACAACCATATCAACTTGTTCTACATCCTAATCTAATGACAACCATATCAACTTGTTCTACATCCTAATGACAACCATATCAACTTGTTCTACATCCCAATCTAATGACAACCATATCAACTTGTTAAACATCCTAATCTAATGACAACCATATCAACATGTTCTACATCCCAATGACAACCATATCAACTTGTTCTACATCCTAATCTACAGACAACCATATCAACTTGTTATACATTCTAATCACAACCATATCAACTTGTTCTACATTCTAATCACAACCATATCAACTTTTACTACATCCTAATGACAACCATATCAACTTGTTCTACATCCTAATGACAACCATATCAACTTGTTCTACATCCTAATTTAATGACAACCATATCAACTTGTTCTACATCCCAATGACAACCATATCAACTTGTTCTACATCCTAATCACAACCATATCAACTTGTTCTACATTCTAATCACAACCATATCAACTTGTTCTACATACATCAACTAATGACAACCATATCAACTTGTTCTACATCCTAATGACAACCATATCAATTGTTCTACATCCCAATTTAATGACAACCATATCAACTTGTTCTACATCCCAATGACAACCATATCAACTTGTTCTACATCCCAATGACAACCATATCAATTGTTCTACATCCCAATCTAATGACAACCATATCAACTTCTTCTACATCCCAATCTAATGACAACCATATCAACTTGTTCTACATCCTAATGACAACCATATCAACTTGTTCTACATCCTAATGACAACCATATCAACTTGTTCTACATCCTAATGACAACCATATCAACTTGTTCTACAACCTAATGACAACCATATCAACTTGTTCTACATCCTAATCTAATGACCACCATATCAACTTGTTCTACATCCTAATGACAACCATATCAACTTGTTCTACAACCTAATGACAACCATATCAACTTGTTCTACATCCTAATGACAACCATATCAACTTGTTCTACATCCTAATCACAACCATATCAACTTGTTCTACATCCTAATGACAACCATATCAACTTGTTCTACATCCTAATCTACAGACAACCATATCAACTTGTTCTACATTCTAATCACAACCATATCAACTTGTACTACATCCTAATGACAACCATATCAACTTGTTCTACATCCTAATGACAACCATATCAACTTGTTCTACATCCTAATCTAATGACAACCATATCAACTTGTTCTACAACCTAATGACAACCCTATCAACTTGTTCTACATCCTAATCTAATGACCACCATATCAACTTGTTCTACATCCTAATGACAACCATATCAACTTGTTCTACATCCTAATGACAACCATATCAACTTGTACTACATCCTAATGACAACCATATCAACTTGTTCTACATCCTAATGACAACCATATCAACTTGTTCTACATCCTAATCTAATGACAACCATATCAACTTGTTCTACATCCTAATGACAACCATATCAACTTGTTCTACAACCTAATGACAACCATATCAACTTGTTCTACATCCTAATAACAACCATATCAACTTGTTCTACATCCCAATCTAATGTCAACCATATCAACTTGTTCTACATCCTAATCACAACCATATCAATTTGTTCTACATCCCAATCTACAGACAACCATATCAACTTGTTCTACATTCTAATCTAATGACAACCATATCAACATGTTCTACATCCCAATGACAACCATATCAACTTGTTCTACATCCTAATCTACAGACAACCATATCAACTTGTTATACATTCTAATCACAACCATATCAACTTGTTCTACATTCTAATCACAACCATATCAACTTGTTCTACATCCTAATGACAACCATATCAACTTGTTCTACATCCTAATGACAACCATATCAACTTGTTCTACATCCTAATCTACAGACAACCATATCAACTTGTTCTACATCCTAATGACAACCATATCAACTTGTTCTACATTCTAATCACAACCATATCAACTTGTTCTACATTCTAATCACAACCATATCAACTTGTAGTACATCCTAATGACAACCATATCAACTTGTTCTACATCCTAATGACAACCATATCAACTTGTTCTACATCCTAATCTAATGACCACCATATCAACTTGTTCTACATCCTAATGACAACCATATCAACTTGTTCTACAACCCAATCTAATGACAACCATATCAATTGTTCTACATCCCAATCTAATGACAACCATATCAACTTGTTCTACATCCTAATGACAACCATATCAACTTGTTCTACATCCTAATGACAACCATATCAACTTGTTCTACATCCTAATGACAACCATATCAACTTGTTCTACATCCTAATGACAACCATATCAACTTGTTCTACATCCTAATCTAATGACAACCATATCAACTTGTTCTACATCCTAATCTAATGACAACCATATCAACTTGTTCTACATCCTAATGACAACCATATCAACTTGTTCTACATCCCAATCTAATGACAACCATATCAACTTGTTCTACATCCTAATCTAATGACAACCATATCAACTTGTTCTACATCCTAATGACAACCATATCAACTTGTTCTACATCCTAATCTACAGACAACCATATCAACTTGTTCTACATTCTAATCACAACCATATCAACTTGTAGTACATCCTAATGACAACCATATCAACTTGTTCTACATCCTAATGACAACCATATCAACTTGTTCTACATCCTAATCTAATGACAACCATATCAACTTGTTCTACATCCTAATGACAACCATATCAACTTGTTCTACATCCTAATCTAATGACAACCATATCAACTTGTTCTACATCCTAATGACAACCATATCAACTTGTTCTACATCCTAATGACAACCATATCAACTTGTTCTACATCCTAATGACAACCATATCAACTTGTTCTACATCCTAATGACAACCATATCAACTTGTTCTACATCCCAATCTAATGACAACCATATCAACTTGTTCTACATCCTAATGACAACCATATCAACTTGTTCTACATCCTAATTTAATGACAACCATATCAACTTGTTCTACATCCCAATGACAACCATATCAACTTGTTCTACATTCTAATCACAACCATATCAACTTGTTCTACATTCTAATCACAACCATATCAACTTTTAGTACATCCTAATGACAACCATATCAACTTGTTCTACATCCTAATGACAACCATATCAACTTGTTCTACATCCTAATCTAATGACAACCATATCAACTTGTTCTACAACCTAATGACAACCCTATCAACTTGTTCTACATCCCAATGACAACCATATCAACTTGTTCTACATCCCAATCTAATGACAACCATATCAACTTCTTCTACATCCCAATCTAATGACAACCATATCAACTTGTTCTACATCCCACATCTAATGACAACCATATCAACTTGTTCTACATCCTAATCTACAGACAACCATATCAACTTGTTCTACATCCTAATGACAACCATATCAACTTGTTCTACATCCTAATGACAACCATATCAACTTGTTCTACATCCTAATCTAATGACAACCATATCAACTTGTTCTACATCCTAATCTAATGACAACCATATCAACTTGTTCTACATCCTAATGACAACCATATCAACTTGTTCTACATCCCAATCTAATGACAACCATATCAACTTGTTAAACATCCTAATCTAATGACAACCATATCAACATGTTCTACATCCCAATGACAACCATATCAACTTGTTCTACATCCTAATCTACAGACAACCATATCAACTTGTTATACATTCTAATCACAACCATATCAACTTGTACTACATCCTAATGACAACCATATCAACTTGTTCTACATCCTAATGACAACCATATCAACTTGTTCTACATCCTAATCTAATGACAACCATATCAACTTGTTCTACAACCTAATGACAACCCTATCAACTTGTTCTACATCCTAATCTAATGACCACCATATCAACTTGTTCTACATCCTAATGACAACCATATCAACTTGTTCTACATCCTAATGACAACCATATCAACTTGTACTACATCCTAATGACAACCATATCAACTTGTTCTACATCCTAATAACAACCATATTAACTTGTTCTACATCCTAATCTAATGACCACCATATCAACTTGTTCTACATCCTAATGACAACCATATCAACTTGTTCTACAACCTAATGACAACCATATCAACTTGTTCTACAACCTAATGACAACCATATCAACTTGTTCTACATCCCAATCTAATGACAACCATATCAACTTGTTCTACATCCTAATCACAACCATATCAATTTGTTCTACATCCCAATCTACAGACAACCATATCAACTTGTTCTACATTCTAATCACAACCATATCAACTTGTTCTACATTCTAATCACAACCATATCAACTTGTTCTACATTCTAATCACAACCATATCAACTTGTTCTACATCCTAATGACAACCATATCAACTTGTTCTACATTCTAATCTAATGACAACCATATCAACTTGTTCTACATTCTAATCTAATGACAACCATATCAACTTGTTCTACATCCTAATCTAATGACAACCATATCAACTTGTTCTACAACCTAATGACAACCATATCAACTTGTTCTACATCCTAATCTACAGACAACCATATCAACTTGTTCTACATCCTAATGACAACCATATCAACTTGTTCTACATCCTAATCTAATGACAACCATATCAACTTGTTCTACATCCTAATTTAATGACAACCATATCAACTTGTTCTACATCCTAATGACAACCATATCAACTTGTTCTACATCCCAATCTACAGACAACCATATCAACTTGTTCTACATTCTAATCACAACCATATCAACTTGTTCTACATCCTAATGACAACCATATCAACTTGTTCTACATCCTAATCTAATGACAACCATATCAACTTGTTCTACATCCCAATGACAACCATATCAACTTGTTCTACATCCCAATCTAATGTCAACCATATCAACTTGTTCTACATCCCAATCTAATGTCAACCATATCAACTTGTTCTACATCCTAATGACAACCATATCTACTTGTTCTACATCCCAATCTAATGTCAACCATATCAACTTGTTCTACATTCTAATCACAACCATATCAACTTGTAATACATCCTAATGACAACCATATTCAACTTGTTCTACATCCTAATGACAACCATATCAACTTGTTCTACATTCTAATCTAATGACAACCATATCAACTTGTTCTACATCCCAATGACAACCATATCAACTTGTTCTACATCCCAATGACAACCATATCAACTTGTTCTACATCCTAATCTAATGACAACCATATCAACTTGTTCTACATCCTAATCTAATGACAACCATATCAACTTGTTCTACATCCCAATCTAATGTCAACCATATCAACTTGTTCTACATCCTAATGACAACCATATCAACTTGTTCTACCATATGAACTTGTTCTACATCCCAATCACAACCATATCAACTTGTTCTACATCCCAATGACAACCATATCAACTTGTTCTACATCCTAATCTAATGACAACCATATCAACTTGTTCTACATTCTAATCTAATGACAACCATATCAACTTGTTCTACATCCCAATCTAATGACAACCATATCAACTTGTTCTACATCCTAATGACAACCATATCAACTTGTTCTACATCCCAATCTAATGACAACCATATCAACTTGTTCTACATTCTAATCACAACCATATCAACTTGTTCTACATCCTAATGACAACCATTTCAACTTGTTCTACATCCTAATGACAACCATATCAACTTGTTGTACATCCTAATGACCACCATATCAACTTGTTCTACATCCCAATGACAACCATATCAACTTGTTCTACATCCTAATGACAACCATATCAACTTGTTCTACATCCTAATGACAACCATATCAACTTGTTCTACATCCTAATCTACAGACAACCATATCAACTTGTTCTACATTCTAATCACAACCATATCAACTTGTAGTACATCCTAATGACAACCATATCAACTTGTTCTACATCCTAATGACAACCATATCAACTTGTTCTACATCCTAATCTAATGACAACCATATCAACTTGTTCTACATCCCAATCTAATGACAACCATATCAACTTGTTCTACATCCCAATCTAATGTCAACCATATCAACTTGTTCTACATCCTAATGACAACCATATCTACTTGTTCTACATCCCAATCTAATGTCAACCATATCAACTTGTTCTACATTCTAATCACAACCATATCAACTTGTAATACATCCTAATGACAACCATTTCAACTTGTTGTACATCCTAATGACAACCATTTCAACTTGTTCTACATCCTAATGACAACCATATCAACTTGTTCTACATTCTAATCTAATGACAACCATATGAACTTGTTCTACATCCCAATGACAACCATATCAACTTGTTCTACATCCCAATGACAACCATATCAACTTGTTCTACATCCTAATCTAATGACAACCATATCAACTTGTTCTACATCCTAATCTAATGACAACCATATCAACTTGTTCTACAACCTAATCTAATGACAACCATATCAACTTGTTCTACATCCCAATGACAACCATATCAACTTGTTCTACATCCCAATGACAACCATATCAACTTGTTCTACATCCCAATGACAACCATATCAACTTGTTCTACATCCTAATGACAACCATATCAACTTGTTCTACATCCTAATGACAACCATATCAACTTGTTCTACATCCTAATGACAACCATATCAACTTGTTCTACATCCTAATGACAACCATATCAACTTGTTCTACATCCTAATCTAATGACAACCATATCAACTTGTTCTACATCCTAATGACAACCATATCAACTTGTTCTACAACCTAATGACAACCATATCAACTTGTTCTACATCCTAATCTAATGACAACCATATCAACTTGTTCTACATCCTAATGACAACCATATCAACTTGTTCTACATCCTAATGACAACCATATCAACTTGTTCTACATCCTAATGACAACCATATCAACTTGTTCTACATCCTAATCTAATGACAACCATATCAACATGTTCTACATCCCAATGACAACCATATCAACTTGTTCTACATCCTAATCTAATGACAACCATATCAACTTGTTCTACATCCTAATGACAACCATATCAACTTGTTCTACATCCTAATCTAATGACAACCATATCAACTTGTTCTACATCCTAATCTAATGACTTTGTGTGTGTGTTTAGAACAAGAAACAGTCACAGGAATATCATGACAAAAGACTAGAGTAACCAACTTGTCAGACACATGTTGGAACAACCTTTCAAGTGATGTGGGTTCACCAATCATAAAGATATCATCAGGCAGGAATTCAACACTGGGATTAGCCCCGTCTTGATTTTGTCATGTTTCCCTCATTTCAAGAGGGACAATTGTGCAATGTGTGTTTTCACAGCTTGGACTCAACCCTCGGTGCACCAGAAGAGGACAAATCCCTCTCAACCCGCAGCCAATCAGAACGTATGAATGTACTGTTATGATGACACACTTCTTAGTAACATACACGTTTCATTGAAACAGGCCCAGTTTGTGTAACATATAGATTGTTTATATCCTGTGGCGACACTAGCTGTGTCAGCAGTAGAAGAAATAATACATCTCTCTGACATCACCAGCTTCATTGATTCATTGTGTTCATAGTGGTCCTACACCATCTCCTTACGGTCATTTAATAGTTGGTGATCTCTTATCTTAACACATATTGTGTGTGTCACATATCCTTCCATTCATACAGGATATCCAATCAAGTGTTGGCATTTGCTTAGGGGCATGTCCAATACTATAGGCCCACCAGGGATTCTACCCAGCAACACTCTGCTCACATGACCTCCTCTCTAACTTTGGCCAGTGTTTCTGCTGCTCACACACTGTGTTTAATGTTATTTCCTGTGACTTGTAGCTCACCTGTCATATGGTTGAGTGAGGGTCCCGGACCTGTTATAGCTGGAACCTGAGGCTGTCGGATTGCATAGCCATCATGTCTGATAGTCTGGACACCCTTACAGCAGGCTGGGGCCACTCCTCACCCTTACAGCAGGCTGGGGCCACTCCTCACCCTTACAGCAGGCTGGGGCCACTCCTCACCCTTACAGCAGGCTGGGGCCACTCCTCACCCTTACAGCAGGCGGGGGCGACTCCTCACCCTTACAGCAGGCTGGGGGGACTGGTGCAGGTGTAGAAGCACGGTGGCTAGGAAAAATTCCCTAGAAAGGCCGAAACCTAGGAAGAAACCTAGAGAGGAACCAGGCTATGAGGGGTGGCCAGTCCTCTTCTGGCTGTGCCGGGTGGAGACTATAACAGAACATGGCCAAAATGCTCAAATGTTCAAAAATGACCAGCATGGTCAAATAATAATAATCACAGTAGTTGTCGAGGGTGCAGCAAGTCAGCACCTCAGGAGTAAATGTCAGTTGGCATTTCATAGCTGATCATTAAGAGTATCTCTACCACTCCTGCTGTCTCTAGAGAGTTGAAAACAGCAGGTCTAGACTAACACAATTATCTTACCACCATGGCGTGGCTCGAAGCTGCAGAGGGAGAGAAACAGGGACAGCGAGAGAAAGCGAGGGAGAGAGAGAGAATGACAGAGCGAGAGAGACAGTAGGAAGAGAGGGAGAGAGAAAGAGAGCGGTATGGAGTGGTTACAAGACGAGACGTGTTGAATTTGAGTCATTATCAGTCTCCCCTCCAGCCACAATAATCAAGATCAGAGGTAGTGGTATACTCTATCAGGGCTGCTCACTGACCTACAATGTCAGAGATACAGATGAGTCAGTCACACTCACCTGGAGAGAGAGAGCAAGATACAGAGATAGAGAGAGCGAGACACAGAGAGAGATACAGAGAAAAATTGAAAGAGAGAGAGACAGAGAGACACAGAGAGAGATACAGAGAGAGAGAGTAGAGAGAGAGACAGAGAGACAGAGACACAGAGAGAGAGAGAGAGAAGGAGAGAGAGAGACACAGAGACAGAGAGAGAGAGAGAGAGAGAGAGGGACAGTTTAGTATGATCCAGGAAGTTGCGTTTAGTTAGGAGAGATTAGGTCACTAAATGAAACATCTGCTGTCACTAGCACACACACTGTACAGTACGCCTTAAAGATTACAGTTTTACAGCACAATATCAGCCATAAATGTGTTGGACTGGACTGGGCTGCCTGATGTGAATTACTGCAGTGAGCAGAGATCACATCTTTCTGCTCTGTTCTCACCTGATCTGAAAAGGACATCAGCCATCAGGCTGCCCTCAGACTAGGGTCAGAACCTCCGAGCCTCAGCAGAGCCTTGTAAACCTGTTCTCTAGGAGACATGGTGTTTACGATAGACCCTCCCTTCTCTCTAAAAATGTGTGTGTGTGTGTGTGTGTGTGTGTGTGTGTGTATATGTATGTGTGTGTGGTGTCTAAATACAGAATACATGTGTGTATTTCTGTGTAGTGTATATGTTTATGGCACCTATCCCTGTGACATCTGTGAAAGGCAACCCTCGTTGACCCCATTCAACTCTCCACCCTTGTCGTCAGTCGAGCATCATAATAACCCTGTCAGACAGCTCCTCCAGTCTATTTGCTGTTAGAAACAGAGGTGACAGCTAGCGTGTGTTTGTTTATTTCCCCAGTGCTTTGGGTATCCTCAACACAAAATAGCTGTTTATGAGTTTTGGATGCACTCTCTAATCTGTGTTTGTAATCTAGGTCCCAAAACTCCCACAATGATACGAGTGATGGAAACCTACATCCCCTAAACCTCATAACCATAACACACTCTGTTACAGGAGAACTTTCCTGCAACCAAGAAAGTTTTAACTTCGTAGAGTATTTGAGGTTTAAAAAGGCATCTGAAGTTTGTAATTTCCACTGAAATTTCTGACTTGATTTTCCCTTACGGGAAATGTATCAACCCCTCCAACAATCTCCATTAATTATAATACACATAATAATTCACATTTCCTGTTGCTCAAATTAACATAGTAAATATGTATACCATGATTTCTTCTTTGAATTTCTACAAACAGTGGTTTGTAAGTTTGTTAATTCATCACACATGGAAATATTCACATATGGGCAAAATGATCAAAATAGTAGTTTGTTTGTCCAGATAATGATGATGGATGACCAAACGTCCTGTGGAGCAGGTGTCTGCAGCACAGACCTACAGGTTCTCTCACCAGGCTTTGGGGAGCCCTGCTCTGCTCTGATTCCTGAGTTGGTTCCATGTGGATACAGAGCCCATTAACCCCAGTATGACCTCCACCTCTCCTGCCCCATAACTCCCAGTTACAGTAACTAGGCCCTGGCCTCCATGCTCTCCATGGAAACGTACCTGAGTGTGAGCTCTCCATCACTATTTCATTTATCCCTGAATCACTCTCTCACTTTTCTTCCCCACTCTCTCTCTCTTTATAGACGGACCCATCGCAACAGACACTCTTTTGTTGGGTCCATGTTAAACGGGGATTTTATCAAACATAATATTCTAGATTCTCACAGGAGATATCATCTGAGATCTCCAAACAGAATACAGAGTAGAGTAGAAGATATATCACACTGTGAACAGAGCCTATACATCAAGCCATAGTACACGCCATGGGCCTTCACTGTGATAAATATTCACCAGACCTTAACAATGTTTAAAGATGGTACAAAAAGAATACTTTTCACTGATTATCCCAGTGGGACTTAGATGCATTGGATGTTTAAAGTAAACGGCTTATCTTTGGACATGTCATTTATCAGGGGATCAACTCAGTCCCTGATTGAATAAGTGTTTTCATTAAGACAGAGGGCCACCCTCCTCGGTGCGTAATGAGAAGCAGACCTGTGAAGAAACTGAAGCCTCCAGGACTGCTTTACTGTACTGCACGCACGCATGCACACACACACACACACACACATCTGACAACAACCTGTCCTGTTTCAGCTCTACTGTCCTGACAGCAGGTTTCAGTGTTTACAGGGAAAGATAGAGAGGGAGACAGAGAGAGAGAGAGACAGAGAGCGAGATGGAGAGAGCCACAGACATAGACAGAGAGAGACACTCATCTCTACCCAATAGATTGAGACACTTAACTCAGAGACAAAGAGGTCCAGACCCTCCTCAGGGAGCCGTTCACTGAATGGAACAGAGACACAGAGAAAATGGAATGTGTGTGCATGAATGAATGCATGTGTATGGCAGATTGAAACACATATCAATACATCTAAGTGACCAGCTGTGCAGCGACACACACACACACACACACACACACACACACACACACACACACACACACACACGCAGCATCATAAACCCTAAAGGGTGTCTATTCAGGCTCATTAGTGGTCAGGTAGGGGGGGACTAAAAGGAAAGGGGCACAGGCCATTACAGGAAGTACCTGCATCTCACTCCGTAGCCCACCACTCTATTCCACCTCCCCCATCCTCTATCCTCTCACCCATCCCATTCACGTAGAAGAACCTCTAAGAACCTCTATACCATCTCCTTAAAAGCATTGATGAGATTAGAGAGAGAGTGGTGGGCAGACAGGCCTGCAGTAGGGGGAGAGGGATGTAGGGGCCTGCAGTGGGGAGAGAGGGGTGGGGGTCTGCAGTGGGGAGAGAGGGTGGGGGTCTGCAGTGGGGAGAGAGGGGTGGGGGCCTGCAGTGGGGAGAGAGGGGTGGGGGCCTGCAGTGGGGAGAGAGGGGTGGGGGTCTGCAGTGGGGAGAGAGGGGTGGGGGTCTGCAGTGGGGAGAGAGGGGGGGGGTCTGCAGTGGGGAGAGAGGGGTGGGGGCCTGCAGTGGGGAGAGAGGGGTGGGGGCCTGCAGTGGGGAGAGAGGGGTGGGGGCCTGCAGTGGGGAGAGAGGGGTGGGGGTCTGCAGTGGGGAGAGAGGGGTGGGGGCCTGCAGTGGGGAGAGAGGGTGGGGGTCTGCAGTAGGGGGAGAGGGATGTAGGGGCCTGCAGTGGGGAGAGAGGGGTGGGGGCCTGCAGTGGGGAGAGAGGGGGATGGGGGTCTGCAGTGGGGAGAGAGGGGTGGGGGCCCTGCAGTGGGGAGAGAGGGTGGGGGTCTGCAGTAGGGGGAGAGGGATGTAGGGGCCTGCAGTGGGGAGAGAGGGGTGGGGGCCTGCAGTGGGGAGAGAGGGGTGGGGGCCTGCAGTGGGAGGGGGCTGCAGTGGGAGGGGGGCCTGCAGTGGTGAGAGAGGGGTGGGGGTCTGCAGTGGGGACAGAGGGGTGGGGGTCTGCAGAGGCGAGAGAGGGGTGGGGGTCTGCAGCGGGGAGAGAGGGGTGGGGGTCTGCAGTAGGGGGAGAGGGATGTAGGGGCCTGCAGTGGGGAGAGAGGGGTGGGGGCCTGCAGTGGGAGGGGGGCTGCAGTGGGAGGGGGGGGGTCTGCAGTGGTGAGAGAGGGGTGGGGGTCTGCAGTGGGGAGAGAGGGTGGGGGTCTGCAGTGGGGAGAGAGGGGTGGGGGCCTGCAGTGGGAGGGGGGCTGCAGTGGGAGGGGGGCTGCAGTGGTGAGAGAGGGGTGGGGGCTGCAGTGGTGAGAGAGGGGTGGGGGTCTGCAGTGGGGAGAGAGGGGTGGGGGTCTGCAGCGGGGAGAGAGGGGTGGGGGTCTGCAGCGGGGAGAGGGGGTGGGGGTCTGCAGCGGGGAGAGAGGGGTGGGGGTCTGCAGCGGGGAGAGAGGGGGGGGGTCTGCAGTGGGGAGAGAGGGGTGGGGGTCTGCAGCGGGGAGAGGGGGTGGGGGTCTGCAGCGGGGAGAGAGGGGTGGGGGTCTGCAGTAGGGGGAGAGGGATGTAGGGGCCTGCAGTGGGGAGAGGGGTGGGGGGGCCTGCAGTGGGAGGGGGGCTGCAGTGGGAGGGGGGCTGCAGTGGTGAGAGAGGGGTGGGGGTCTGCAGTGGGGAGAGAGGGTGGGGGTCTGCAGTGGGGAGAGAGTGGTGGGGGCCTGCAGTGGGAGGGGGGCTGCAGTGGGAGGGGGGGGGTCTGCAGTGGTGAGAGAGGGGTGGGGGCTGCAGTGGTGAGAGAGGGGTGGGGGTCTGCAGTGGGGAGAGAGGGGTGGGGGTCTGCAGCGGGGAGAGAGAGGTGGGGGTCTGCAGCGGGGAGAGAGGGGTGGGGGTCTGCAGTGGGGAGAGAGGGGTGGGGGTCTGCAGCGGGGAGAGAGGGGTGGGGGTCTGCAGTGGGGAGAGAGGGGGTGGGGGTCTGCAGCGGGGAGAGAGGGGTGGGGGTCTGCAGTGGGGAGAGAGGGGTGGGGGCCTGCAGTGGGGAGAGAGGGGTGGGGGTCTGCAGTGGGGAGAGAGGGGTGGGGGCCTGCAGTGGGGAGAGAGGGTGGGGGTCTGCAGTAGGGGGAGAGGGATGTAGGGGCCTGCAGTGGGGAGAGAGGGGTGGGGGCCTGCAGTGGGGAGAGAGGGGATGGGGGTCTGCAGTGGGGAGAGAGGGGTGGGGGCCTGCAGTGGGGAGAGAGGGTGGGGGTCTGCAGTAGGGGGAGAGGGATGTAGGGGCCTGCAGTGGGGAGAGAGGGGTGGGGGCCTGCAGTGGGGAGAGGGGGTGGGGGCCTGCAGTGGGAGGGGGCTGCAGTGGGAGGGGGGCCTGCAGCGGTGAGAGAGGGGTGGGGGTCTGCAGTGGGGAGAGAGGGGTGGGGGTCTGCAGAGGCGAGAGAGGGGGGGGGTCTGCAGCGGGGAGAGAGGGGTGGGGGTCTGCAGTAGGGGAGAGGGATGTAGGGGCCTGCAGTGGGGAGAGAGGGGTGGGGGCCTGCAGTGGGAGGGGGCTGCAGTGGGAGGGGGGCTGCAGTGGTGAGAGAGGGGTGGGGGTCTGCAGTGGGGAGAGAGGGGTGGGGGTCTGCAGAGGCGAGAGAGGGGTGGGGGTCTGCAGCGGGGAGAGAGGGGTGGGGGTCTGCAGTGGGGAGAGAGGGGTGGGGGTCTGGAGTGGGGAGAGAGGGGTGGGGGTCTGCAGTGGGGAGAGAGGGGTGGGGGTCTGCAGTGGGGAGAGAGGGGTGGGGGTCTGCAGCGGGGAGAGAGGGGGTGGGGGTCTGCAGCGGGGAGAGAGGGGGTCTGCAGCGGGGAGAGAGGGGTGGGGGTCTGCAGCGGGGAGAGAGGGGGTCTGCAGCGGGGAGAGAGGGGTGGGGGTCTGCAGCGGGGAGAGAGGGGGTCTACAGTGGGGAGAGAGGGGTGGGGGTCTGCAGCGGGGAGAGAGGGGGGGGTCTGCAGTGGGGAGAGAGGGGGTCTACAGTGGGGAGAGAGGGGGGGGGGTCTGCAGCGGGGAGAGAGGGGGTCTACAGTGGGGAGAGAGGGGTAAGGTGGTCTGAGGAGAAAACTGCAGCAGTGACTCAGCCTCAACACTCTAGTGAGTAACACAGGCTTGCCAGCCCTATTATCAGTACAACAAGGGTGTGGGCTGAGTTAGAAAGAGGGATGACGGAAACAACCACAGACATAGAGGAATCAGTCAAATGTCCTACAATGAGTCTTATGATGGCTATTATGGTCTAAAGAGTTACAGTATACAGATGTGATGCTCATCCACAGAATAGTAGGAGAGAAGTGGGCATGAAAACCAATACAGTACTTGACTCAGAGGGGAGTAATTGTATGTGTCTCTGTGTGTCACAACGGTCTCTGGCAAATGAATCGTATGACATTCTAACGTGAAATGGAGTGTGGTGGGATGTGGTCCACATACTGTGCATTCAGAAAGTATTCAGGCCCTTTGACTTCTTCCATATTTTGTTACGTTACAGCCTTATTCTAAAATTAATAAAATCGTAATTAAAACAAAAAAAATCCCCCCTTTTTTCCCTCATTAATCTACACACAATATTTTGAATCAGGCCTCTTCTCTTTAGTTCCGATCTCTCAGTCAGGCTCGGTATCGGTCATCATAATATCACACAACAGAGTCTGGGAGAGAGTACACAGAACATCCCTTTTTCCCCACCAATCCTAAAGGGGAAAGCCCAGTGCCAATGCAGCATTGTTCCTAATCCCGAAACAAAGACAGTGAGGAACAGGAGTTTTCATTTAAAAAAAGGACCCATGTGGCCATGCTTATAGATGATAAACACACTGATACACACAGAGACATCACACAGCCAGCGGCATTTCATCCCTCACCACGGACTGTCCTGCCACAGCATCCCACGGTCGGAGGGCTAGAGTTGAGGTGGTTAGGAGGATTACTGGGACAACGGATTGGAAACATCTGTAATGCTGTTTCACACGTGTCTCCACTGTACATGCAAGAGTAGAAGTACGTGTGCGATAATGTACTGCGCTATACTGCATGATGTGGTCCACCAAAGAGTGCGTGTGTGTGAATGTGACTTATATCAATCTGTCTTTTAGCATAAACGAACATACGTGAGGGAGAGCTGGTACAGTAAGATGGTGAGGAAAGGGAGTGGCTGCATCCTCCTCTCTTCCATGAATACTGAACAGACAAACAAACCCCCAGGTCAATGCAGCCTAATTCTCTTTCACCGCTGCCTGCCTGATCCAGCTCTGCAGCTGTGGGCTGGCAGTAGCCCAGGGTGACTCACCATGCCTCTCTATCTACGGGCACTGTGCCCCCCTCCCCACGCCTACGTTGCCTGGCCCAGGGCATCTGCACCCCCTATTCCCCCGGCAGATTAGTCAGAGAGGCCGCTCTGAAGGAAGAAAGAATAAAAGAAAGGGGAAATTCATGAAATGAAAGTGCAGCCAGCCATCAGGAGCCTGCTGAGCGTAGACTGATGGCACACCTGATATGATTTAGGGGTTTTAATCTAGGAAAGGAACTATGCTTTTTATCTTTTCTTCTCTTTTTGGCAGGTGACACA